>NC_091544.1:32182348-32485378 GCF_030788295.1 Drosophila virilis
TGTAAAGTGTAACATTGATTAAGCATTATTAGCGTTTATTGTTGTTGTTGTTGTTGTTGTTCTATTCTCTCTATTCTGCTCGAAGTTCCATTGTAGACACATTGGCCGCATTCGCGTTGTTTTTCTGTTGTGCACAGTGGGACACTTTCCATCATCAACACTTTGGAATGATGGAACGTTTCGTTGGCCAGGTCTGGCAGAGCGCTTCCCCCCTCGAGCATCTAGACGATGGGCCTGCGCCATTTGGGGGGGCCCGAATATATTGATATATGTCTATTTGTAAATCAAAATTGATTTGCTCTATGGCATGGGATAATGAAGTTTTTTAATGAACTGATGGATGCGAAAACAAAGAGAAACCAAGCGTAGTTGAGTTTTGTAGTAAGAGGATTATGGGAATTATTTTCCTGAGACTGTTGCGGCTTTCGAACTGGTCATAAATTTAGTTAACTTAACTTTAAACGGGCAAAAGTATTTTTTTTTTATTAAATTTCATATGATCTAGGGCCAACAGATTTCCACCCTTTTCCCAGGCGAGTTTGTGTTTTGCGATGTTAAATTGTATAAAAAGCAGTAAAGTCTTATGGAACCACTTTCCGGCTATTTTGCACATTGTCGGGTGGAATTTTTCAGAGTAGCTTGCAATTTTCCAAATTAGTATGCATTAAACAGCTGACTAGTTCTTAAGGTACGCGCTGAGCGTTAATCGTCAGTCAGTCAATCATTGAGGAAAAATAGTTTTACATATATAGATATAATGTTCTAATACTGTACTTCTTACAATAAATCTGAAGAAATAAATATTGTAAAAAATTCGGCTGCTTAGATTTTACGGTATTCGCTGAGCGTTGATTATCAATCAGTCAGTCAGTCAATCAGTCAGGAAAATGTAAATATAATGTTCTAATCGTAAAGAAAGTATACATCTGAAGGAAAGTGCACATCTTTAAAAAATACAGCTCTTACGGTTTTATCTGTGCGTCCAATATCAATCAGTCAGCCAATCAGTCTGTCAGTCAATCAGCCTGGAAAAATGATTGAACATATGTATATATAATGTTATAAAAGTGTATCTTTTACAAAAGATCTGAGAAAAGAATTACTTTGAAGAATACAGGTCTTATGGCTTGTTCCCTGCGTACATTATCAATCAATCAGTCAGTCAGTCAGTCAATCAGTCAATCAGTCAGGAAAAATAGTTTTATATAGGTACACATACAGTTCTAGTATGTACGTGAGTCTCTCGACAATCTTATATCCACTTCTCTGTTCTTTTTTTGCAATTTCGGTTAAATGAAATAGTTGCAGAATTTGATTTTCTGCCATCAGGCGAGTTTGGTCTAATAAATCATAGCCAAAATGCTGAAAAGTAGTGCTGCCAAAAAGATGACAAAACAAATAATGCAAATATGAAAGAAACGGCCAAAAAGAGACGTCGACAGCAGGGACTGGGCAGCAGCACGAAGCGGCCATTAGTCAAAGCGAAGGGCACAGTTGGCCAATAAAATTGCCGGAGAGATGGCCATAAAATCGGTGGAGATGGCCGAAAGGGGCCACCGTTGGACACAGTTGGCCAAAAAGCGCCACAACAACTCGAATAAAAGTTATGTGGAAAATTGATTTTGCGGTAGCCGAGGCAATAAATGTTTTGCCCAAATGCTAAATACGAGCTAAACACGACAAGGAGAGTGCAGCACCAGGAGGCAGTCGGCAGGGAGACAGAGGACACGCAAATCAACTGGGCAACTGGATTTGCGGTCTTGCGCAGTGCTGGAAAGCCTTTTGACAAAGTGAGAAATATGCAGGGCAACAACAACAACAAGGAGCAACAACAATCATCGGCCAGGACACAGGATATATGGGCCAGAACGAGAGCCAAGAGTGTGGCCGAGAGACTGCATTGGAGGAAATATGATGACATATCGCGTCATAGTTCAAACGGCAGGGAATCCTCTGATCAATTTTGTACACAGCAAGGCGCCATCTTTTTGTGAGCATTGCATGAGGTTGGACTTTTTGATACCCTCTAGTTAAGATTGCCTAGCAAAGGTATTGTTGCGTTCAGCGATTGGCATGTAACAGAAAAGTTGAACTAAGTATTTGTACTTGGAGCAAAGTTTGAATATTCTTAAGCTAAGTACAAACTTTTCATTTTGAGAACTTTTGCTTACAGAACAAAATTTGTTATCTTAAAGATCTCAAGTAGTTTTGTTAATAATAAAAGTGTTTAACGTAAAGATCTCAAGAACTTTTTAATCAATTCTTTCTTTTAAAGAACTCAAGATATTTTGTGAATGCAAGGATTCTTCAACTTAAAGAACTTAATAACTCTTTTAAATAAAATTCAAATACATTAATCAATCTACAATATTTTGAATATGATTAAGAAAGATTTTTGTTTATTTCAAGTAGGAAAATTCGTTAATTTTTTCACTTAATCCGAGACTTTAGGGAATATTTCAAGAGCAAATGTGTTTCATATTTGTAGCAGTATATGCCATAAATTCTATTTCGTTTACAGCTAGCATTTCCAATGCCCTTTTTCTATCAGTGTAGTTCTATCTGAACTCAAGGATTTTAAAAGCTTAAGATATATGATTTTTTGAATACTACCGGGAAACGTTTTTGCTTCAAATTTCGCGTAACTTTTTGATAAACTTGTTTCTCCAGGTTTAGTTTAGGTGCCGTTTACAGTTTAGATATTTGTGCCATTTACAGGGTATCTGCTAGTCACATATGAGTGCACTTGTGCACTTTTTGCCCTTTTGTTTTCTGTGCATGCATTTGGCTTGGTCAGTGGCGCATTTTTCCTCGAGTGCGCCAAATCGTGGCCATAATTTTTTATTATCCAGACAGAGCCTCGGCCCTGGACCCTTCAGCAAAACACACACACACACACAGAGGGACACACACACTCGATGTTGTGTGTGTTTGGCTTCTGTTGGGGCTTCTTTTTCGGGCAGCGCCTTTTCGCTGCAGTTGCTTGAGTAGCCATAAAAATAATTAATTGGCTTTTATGTGGCAGGAGCCGTTGAAATTTCGACTTTGCCTTTATCAATGCAAATGCAATTTTGCCCTGCTTTCTGCTTTTTTAATTAGTGCTATTAATTACGCTCATCATCATCAGCCAGTTGATCATCATCATCATAAACATCATTATCGAGTGCATCTGCTTTGCGGTTACACAAAACTCATTTCCGTTTTGGCAGCCATTTTGGTTTTTCAGTCTTTTAATTAGTTTTGTGGTTTCCCCATTGTTGACCAGCTTTTAATAGATTTTGCTGGTCAATTGCATATTCAATTATGCCGCTCCATATACAAACCGAAAATATGATTGAAAATACACAACAAGTCTTCGGGTTCGAATCCCAGGCTAGTTTATGGCAGCAGTTATAACTCAGGTAAGCTATATATGTCCTTAACTATGTGCCTCACCTTTAAATATTATTATAAAAGGGTTAAAAAACTGTTAAATTCCTGCTCGCATAATCTTTGAAATAACGAAGTGTTAATATGGTAAGAAAAATTATCGATACATTTCTTCACTTTTACTATACAAAGCTGTTCTACTAGAAACCCCAGCTTCTGGCGGAGAGTTTCTTAAAAATAGCTAGAAAATTAAATAAATTACTTTGGTTTCCCTCCAAGGCAATGGGCTACATATTTGGAGCTTAGTACAGTTCGTAGTTGCCCTGTTTGGTCGAGAAACAACATTTCGTTAAATTGTTTCGACCGATTTGGGTATATGTCTATATTGTACTATATATATTGATATAAATTGTAACGAGAAAGAAAGGCTATCTTCGGCACGCCGAAGATCTAATACCCTTGCAGACCCAACCTTTTCATAATGCTTATAGTGCTTTGCCCGTATCTAAGAAGTACAGGGAAATAGTTAACGCCGAGTTTGGGCAAGATATTTTGATAAATAAAAAAGTTTTTTAATAAAAAACCTAGTTTTCGACCGATCGTTCCCATGGCAGATATATGATATAGTAGTCCGAGATAAATAAGATTTTGCAAAAATGAAGGGCGCATAGTGAAATCTTTAAGTGACGAGTTTGGTCAAGATTTCTTGAAAAACAAAATGTTTTTTCAAACAAAAACTTAATTTTCGACCGATCGTTCCCATGGCAGCTATAGGATATAGTTGTCCGATCCAGCTGGTTTCGACATATGTGCTGCGTGCAACAGAAAGACTTCTGGACTTCTGCAAAGCTTCATTAAGATAGCTTTAAAGCTGAGAGACTAGTTCGCATAGAAACAGACAGACGGACATGTCTATATCGACTCGGGTGTTGATGTTGATAGAGAATATATATACTTTATGGGGTCGGAGATGTCTCCTTCCATGCAAAAAAAATAATAATAGTCTCTGCAAGGGTATATAAAGATATATAGAAGTTCGTGAATATATTGGGTTGGCTTTGATATTAAGAATCTGCAGCTGAAAAAGATTCCTTTCACATGTTTTTCGGTTTCCATTTACGCTCAATTGGCTTCTAATTTATTTTCAAAACTTTACATACAACTTACAAATTAATACAAAAATTGAGAATTCCACCCGAAAATGCGGAAAATTGGCGGAAATCCCATTGCTAGAAACTTTTTTGCTTGTCAACAGGCTGCAAGCTAATTTTGAAAGAGCTTTGAGAAAATTTATTTGATACGAGCTTCACGCTTTTCGCAAAATCCATTTCACCTGAGTGGAAAATCTTAAAAATATTTTGATTTTAACTTTCTTTCAAACAATTTCAAGCAATATAGTTCGTGATTTGGGGTAAAGATAGTATTTCCCAAGGGCGGATATTGTTGGAACAAGTGATTCAGCAAAAACTCTCCCATTTTCTTTTAAGTCAATATATAGACTCTAAAACCATGTGTACCCTCTCTTAAACGGACAAGTATTACTCGACAATGTTTGCGGAAGAGACTTTCAATGCATCCCAACTTTAAAGTAGAGGAAGAATAGGAGCTAGTTTATATATAAAATATGAATTTTGAGAGACAAATCCATATAATACTTGAATTATTTTATATTTTATATGGACTACAGCTTGAGGTGCACATAGAAAGTGTCCCGTGTGAGGACTTTCAGCTATAGAAATCAGTTAAAGCTGGTTATTCTTAGAGTTTTCTTGGGTTCCTTAAGTCCAATATCCAGTTCAACTGAGTTAACAATCGCAGCACATTTGCCTTCTCTTTTTAATTTCATGTTATTGCGCACATTTGTCATGTCTTTGTGGCTGCCAGCGGAATTTTCAGTGCATTTTCCTGCTTAATCATAAATTATTTTATTATTATATTTTGCTTTTGCAGCGACAACATGGCGAGCCCTTTCTGCTTCTTGGTCTCGCATCAGTATTTTCATTAATTTATGCAGCACAGTGTGAAGCAATTTTCATTGTTGTTGTTGTTGCTGTGCTGGAAAATGCACTGCATAAACTGTGTGGAAAATTGTGTGTAAACACGAGTAAATTCTTGTAGAAAATGTACAAAGAAAGCTCGAAACGAGCGCCAAATTAATGAGCTGCAATAGCAAAGCAATTTTAACAACAATCATCGCAGCGGCAAACCAAACTATAATTAACAAAATAACAATAATACAAAAAATAGAAAAATATTAATTTATAATTTGCAAAGTGGCAAAAATGCCCAAGAAATGTTTGCAAAATATGCACAATTTACTAAATGGGTTTTCTTATGTTGAAATATTGCCAATATACAAAGTTTAATTAGTTTAAGTGAAAAATGAATTACACATAAATAAAATAATAAAATAATTAAATATAACAATAAAAATTAAAGTAGATTTATAAATCATTTTGCATCCATAATATAAATTGTTATTTTTGTTGCAAAGTTTTGGGAGTTTAAGTTTTCAGCTTCGGATGATTATTCAAATTATTCAAAACTATTTGTTTAAATTTTTACATACCAGCACACATTTATATAGTTATGAAGGTAAGTTTGAAGCAAGAAGAAGCAAGAAGTGTCTTGGGATTTAGATTTAGAAAAGTTTTGAGACTCTAAGGTTTCTTTATAGCTGCATTGAATACTTACTTTCGTACGGATTATTATTCAAATTATTTAAAACTATTTGTTTAAATTTTTACATACCAGCACACATTTATATAGTTATGAAGGTAAGTTTGAAGCAAGAAGAAGCAAGAAGTGTCTTGGGATTTAGATTTAGAAAAGTTTTGAGACTCTAAGGTTTCTTTATAGCTGCATTGAATACTTACTTTCGTACGGATTATTATTCAAATTATTCAAAACTATTTGTTTAAATTTTTACATACCTGCACACACACATATATATACATATATATATATATATATATATTTATATAGTTATGAAGGTAAGTTTGAAGCAAGAAGAAGCAAGAAGTGTCTTGGGATTTAGATTTAGAAAAGTTTTGAGACTCTAAGGTTTCTTTATAGCTGCATTGAAAATTGATTAAATGTTCAATTTTAAGATCCTAAATTTCGAAAATAGTTTTCCATCACAGATCACATATATCTATGTATCACATATGATAATTGCATAAATGAGCAAAATCAGGCTAACGACTATAAAAATCGGCCAAACCTTGAAGGACTTTGAGGTCTAGGAAAAGAATTTTCTATAGAGTTGTTAACTAGACATATAAAAATTGCATGGCTTTAGCTTTCCAAAAGGAACACACAATTAAAGCAAGAGATGAGGGCACGGAGGGCTTTGTGTTTAAAAGCTATGCCAACATTTAATGAATCAGAAAATAAAAATGAGATTCATGCAACTGTTCGGGTGTGTGTGAGTGTGTGTGTGGGTGGGACGGGGGTAGGGGGGAGGTGATGCGGCATGTGCTGCGGGTGTTGCAAGCGTTGCCATAAATAACGAAAGGTCTGAAAATAAATAACCCAAAATGAACACTAATGAGTTTTCTGTAATTTGAAAAAGTACCACGGATTGGGTAAAAAGTGTTAATAAAAAAAGTTAAATTTATAAATAAAATGCCGCTGAAAAAGGCAACTTTCGGAAATGTTTCGAAGCGAACTGCGCAGTTTGCGGTGGGCACAAAACTCACGCCCCTTTTTATTTTAATGCCAAAAACGTATTGGCTTAAGGTTCTTTTGCGCGCCAAATAAAAGAACCAACGCAGCATTTGATTAAACTGGCAGCAAAGCGTATACACTGGGAGAAAAATACACTCACAATCGGACTTAAGTTAAGTAGTTAGTTAAGATTAGTTATTCTAGATGAATCTATTTCTATTACTCTTATTTTAAGAATAAAAACTCTTGAAATAAATAATCCTCAATTTAAGAATGGGAATTTCTTAAAACTAAAGTCCGTAAACTCTAAGTTATATATTATTTGATTTTTTTGAGGCTTATTTCAAGTAAGCAAATTCTTGTAATAAGTATTTTGTTAAGAGATTTAAATTTTGAAAAACACAAAAAAAGTTCCAAAATTCTAGATCCCTTGATTATTATTCATTTGAATATATTTTACTTCTATTCCAAGTAGACAAATTCTTGTAATAAGTATTTTTTAACTTAAGAAAAGATAATTTTTTAAGAACACCCAAGTTAAAAAATGTAAACACAAATGCAAAGCTCAACCTGATATTGAATTTTTGTTTTAAAATCTTTTCTCCTTTTTTAAGTACGCAAATCTGTAAAAGATATTTCTTAACACGAGATCAAGATCATTATAACCCAAAAGGTTTCCAATTTGCAGACATAAGTAGAAAAGTTTGTCTATAAAATGATTATATTTCGTTTGAATATTTTAACGCTTATTTTAAGTATACAAATTCTTGCATTTCGTATGGCATTTTCTCTGAGTGTAGCCCATGATATACCGATTTAGTTGATGTGTGTGCAGTTAATGAAGCGGAAATGCAAATCAGAACTGAAAGAGTGTACCACAGGCCTTGAGCCTGGGCCGGGGCCAATTGTTCACTTACCGGCCCAACAAAAAGTACGTCAACGACGATGTCGTCTAAATCGGACCTGGTAGTGGGTCCATTGTTCCGCACGCATAACATTTCAATAAAAACAACAGAGCAGAAAGTGAGAGAGAGAGAGAGAGGAGTACGCAGAGAAGTCTATAAACTACTGCGTGCTGCTGCGCTTTTGTTTGTTTGCATTCGCTTTTTATGACCTCTCTGGGGCCCTTACTCTGGAGTGCGAAAAAAACCAAATACAAAGACCTCGTGACGATCCCGAAAACAAATAGCGAGAAATTCGTGTGTGTGTGTGTGTGTTGTGTGGCATTAGTTGCAGCTCAGTGCTTGTCAAAGGAACTATTAACCATATAAAACCGCATAAGTTTACGAAGTTTTGAATTAGAGAACTGTCAAAAGTCATAGGTTAAGCACGAGGGGTAATCAGTTTGACCAACAATAGAAATGAATTCATGATAAATGAGTGCTCCGATTAAATCCTCTTTGTTTAATTATTATCGAATATTTGGCTGGCCTTTTAAACTAGGAGTCGAACTGGCGACTACCTTTTGTAAAGTTACTCTAGTAACTGAGCCTCAAAATGGAGTCGAGCCAGCGACTTTCTTTTACAAGGTAGCTTTGGTAACTGACTCCTTTAGATGGTCTAGAATCGAACCAGCGATTAATTTACGGTAGCTCTAGTAATTTGGTCCCTTAGATGGACTCTAAATAGAGTCGAACCATCGAATTTCTTTCGTAAAGTTACCGTAGTAACTGAACCTCAAAGTAGAGTCGAACCAGCGACTTTCTTTCATAAGGCAGCTCGAGTAACTGAGTCTTAACATTGTTAAAAATTCCTAACTGGCTTGGGCAGAATCTTACAAACTCTATTCCTAATGATAAATAAAAACTAATATAGAATTTTAATAAATAGTTAAAAAAAAAAATTAATAAGAAATAATAAAAATAAATCAAAAATAACAATAAAAAAAAGGTAATAACCAATAAATATTAGATAATAAACGATATTAAATTAAGAAATAATGATATATGAAATAAATAATACAATGCCCCAATTCAACTTCTTAGGCGTAGTTCGATCCATGATTCCGCGCACAATCTATTCAGAATTAGTCAAAATCATTGATTCCTTTGAATAAACAAAAGAGCGCCGACATTCGGTAGAGTTCTCGATGTGTCCTGTGCTGTAATAGGAAAAGCCATCTGCTAATAGAGTTAACACATTGAAATGACTCTATAATAGGGCGCAAATGCGAAAAACCCCGACAAATTATAATGAAAAATGTGGCAACATAATGAGAAGCTACATAAAATCGAAAATGGAAAACAAATCGCCCATTTGTGCGCAAAAATTGAAAGGAATCGGACTCGGTTCGCCGAGCCAAAATGCAAACAGATGTAAATCCGAGCGTAAAACCCAATAACCAAAAACAGCTCAACAAGCGGCCGAGGCCAGGAAAGTGGCCTGAAAGACAGCAGGAGAAAATGAGAAGCACGGCATGAGGCACGAGACATGAGGCATGAGGCATAAACCGAGTCAGCGGGGGCGGGTAACATAGGTCAAGTACGAATGCATTAGAAGGACATGCGTTTGGCCTCAAATAGAGCTGATTTTTATGATGATGGCAAAGGCGGAAACGGGCACAGTTGGCGGGTCCTTAGAACGGGCCCAACACGGACAACGCGTGCCAAAGGTGCGAACGGAAGTGCGGAGCTATTGTTTTGGTCTGTTTCCTTAAAAGGAGCCCAAGCCAAAAGCAGCTGGTCTACTGCGACCCCCTCCCAACGCCCTGTGTCCATTCACAAATTATGCAATCAAAGTTCGCCAAGTTCTGCGAATTGTACGAAAAGGCAGCACGTGGGCTGCGTGAACCCGTGCTGCCAGCCTTTGAGGTGGAAAACAAGCTGGTTTTAGCTGAAAAAATGGCTAAACGATGCTAAATAATATTTTTAAAATAGCGAAGTGTTTCCCCTTTTTGCATATTTTTTACAATGTTTTTTTTATAATATATTCAATATATTTTAGACTTTATGGCATTGTCTATGTTGCATGAATTCGCGAGGTAATTTAACATGTGATGAAAAATTCTCAAATAAGTATTAAAAATTCATCAAGCGATATAATTTTTAGCCTTGATTTAATTTGTTCGTCTTCCTTTTTATTTAAATATAATTTTAAAAATCTAAAAACAGAAGCCGAAAAGCCAAATCTGTCGTAAAACAAGCTAAATAGGGCAACACTGGCGCCAACGCAGCATGTTTCGAATTTTTGCAGCTTTGCAGCCCTTTTTGTGTGTCCAGCCCTGTTGTGGTCTCCCTCTCGCTCGCGCCCTCTCAGTCACTCCTTTATTGTCGTCTCCATGTGTCATTTTTACCGCTGCGCTGCGCCTGTCATCATTTCTCATCGTTGCTTTTGTTTCCCTGTAATTTGTCACCGCTGGAGCTCATTTCTGCGGCGTAATTTGTTTGCAACTCATTTTGGATTTATTTCCTTGCAGCCCCCACCCCCCACCCCGCTTCCAACATCTTGTCAGCTTGTCTCTCTTGTTCGTACCTTTGTTTTTTGTTGGTCTCGCTTTGATGCATTTAATTAAAATTATTACAGCTTGTAATGGGGCAAGGCTTGAAAGTCTGTGTGGGAGTGTCGACAATGGAATCTATGGATAATTAGTAATGCAATTATAACTAATTATATCTAATAAATGTTGAAATAGGGCGTAGTTACGACTAAGTAATTAATCGAGCGAGGGTGGAGGGTGTCTTTAAAGTCTGTGCAGTAAACCCGCCAATAAACAACTGTTGCCCTTAGGTCCAAAATTCGTTTTCGAAGAATGTAGAAAAAAGTAGAGAAAAAGATTTACTACCCATGCTAAACTATTCCATGAACTTACAAAATTAATCCAAAAATTGACTGAATCATATAATTTCTGGCCATATCATTCGGAGTGACCAGAATATGTAAAATTGAGAAAAAGTGTGAGCACTTACATAAAATGTTGAG
Source organism: Drosophila virilis (assembly GCF_030788295.1). Taxonomy (NCBI): domain Eukaryota; kingdom Metazoa; phylum Arthropoda; class Insecta; order Diptera; family Drosophilidae; genus Drosophila; species Drosophila virilis. The sequence goes on from NC_091544.1 coordinate 32,193,305, forward strand.
TAAAAGTGTGAGGAAGCGGTATTATTAGTTAATGGAGGTACAGTATGTCAAGAAATTGTTTTCACATTAGAAAAAATTATTATTTTTCTACTTTCTCAGCAAAAGTTAATATTTTCAAATATTGTAAATATTTTTTTTTTTAATTTATTATAGTTGTGTGTGAGAAATAATTCAAAACCAAAAATAGTTGTTTTTGCTATGCTAGAAGAGTGGCAGCAGTTGCCGAGCCATTATGATTAAAAAAAGCTTATTCATTCAATGAAAAAGCGCCTAAACGAAGTCATCAATGCCAATGGTGGCCATACAAAATATTAAATAAAAGAAAAATATGTAATTTCAGTGCCTTAAATGAATTTAATTATTACTTATGCCAAATGGGTAAATAATTGTTTGACAATGAAATGCGAAGTAAATTTCTTGACATACTGTATTTATGTATGTTTTATTGTGACTTTGTTATTTCTTTGACATTTCCTTTAAGCGAAAATCTTTCTGAACTGAACAATTATAGCTGTTAGGAGGACCTGTTGGGACATTAAATTTTCACTAGTTAGAATGTAATTAAATGTGAAGCGCTAAATGTATTTATTAAAAACGTTGTAGTATTATGTTAAGGGAAAACGCATTCTCTGAAGTATGCCGGGACCTCCCGCAAGCTAGCTCATCCAATACTTTTTTTTACTCTATAAAACTAGCTTCCACTCACTTCACTGCCAAGTCAGGCATATCAACAATCCGAGCCACTCCAGAAAACTAATTTTTAAGCATTAGAAAGGGTCGGGAGTGTATAATACTTGAGATTTTGGTGTGTGTGTGTCTCTAGCTATTGTGATCGAGCATGACTTTGCTTTGAAAACATATTTGTAACGGCAAAAAGCCGACAATAGATCGGACAAGAGCGGGAGAGATGCGAGAGAGGGAGAGAAAGGGAGAGCGAAATACAAGTACACGCACTTCTAAACGCAATTACATGCATGCGTTGAACTTTGAATGAAATCAAAATGATGAAAGGCATTCATTATACATACACACATACATATACATATATAAATACATGTGTATACAAAGCAACACTTTTTTGCCTAGGGCACAGCTCGGAAATTTTTGTATTTTTTTCTTGGCTTCTTCGCTTTAGCACTTTTCAGCCTCGCCCCAGGTGAACCAGAGAAAAAAAAAAAACAACGCAACGACTGCTGCTGCTGCTGCACTCGCTCTCACGCGCTGCTCTTGCGCTCTCGCATTTGCTAGCTCTCCCTCTTGCACTCTCGCTCGTTTCTGCACTCGTGCCTGCAGCGCTGCTTTTCAGCAAACGCCATTGGGGGTTTGGCATTGAGCCTACGCATGGCACAGCCTCGCGCTCGCTCGCTCGTTCTCTCTTGTGAGCTGCTCTCTTTCTCTCTTGTTCTGGGTGCCTGCGTACGTGCGTGCGTGTGTGTGTGTGTGTGTGCGGCTTTCTATGCGTTTCCCTTTATTAGTTTGTCTAATTGCTTTTGGCAACTATTATTGCACTGTCGCCGTTATTGTTGTTGTTGTTGCTTATTGCTTGTCGGTTTGTCAGCGCAAAAAGTATCACAGATGTCATGTTTAGAGCCCGCTACTGACCGTTGCCGGGGCACAACCCCCGCGGGTGGCCCGAGCCGTTGCTTTGATTTGACTCTTCACTTTTGGGTCTTTGTGTGTGTGTGTGTGTGTGTTTGTTGCCATGGGCCGTGCTCCTGTGTTCCATTCGAGCTCTATGCGCCTTCTAAAATACTCTTTTTAATAAAACGCTGCTTAAGAAGGCGTGAAATTTCGCTGTTTCACCATTTCCGTTGATCACACGCTGCGATTTGCGTCATTGCGCGAGCGTTTTCGACTGGGTGAGGAGAGAGCAGAAGGAGGGGGGAGGGTGGAGGTTGCGTAAAGGTATTTTATATATTTTTAATTTTTATTAAATTTTAAAATACAATATTTGATCATTTGTAGCAGCAACGCAGCTGTCAAGGTAACATAAAAAACTAATTGTTGGGCTTTTCGTTGTGAAGAGCTTTTCAGGATCAGCAGAGCTTTTGTGTACGATTTATTTAATGCATTTCTTTTAATTTTTATTATTTATCTGCCCTACTTTATGATTGACAGACTTTAATTGCATTCTAATATTGTTTTATTATTTATTTCTTTCTTTTGATTAATTTTTAAGGCTTAAATTTCCTGCCCTATGACTGAACCTTTTTTATTGCATTTTTATATTGTTTCAATATATTAAAAAAAAATGTTTTTGTTTGATTTCTTATTTTATGTTCAGTAAAACCATTCTTTTTATTATTTTGGTGGTTAACTCAGGTGTGAATTGCTAAAAAAAAATTTATTTAGGCCAACATTCATGCATATAAGAAAGTCAGGCAGGCTTTACATATAATTATTAAACTAAATTTACTCTACTTGCCCCTTTTGCTTTCACCTTTTCTAGTTGTTTATCCTGTTCCTAACCTGGGTCTATTAATCCCCAATTTGGTTTATGGTCCTGGGTCCGCAGAGCACGCAGCAGTTGTGGCTCCCACAACTTCTTTTATGGCCACTTTGCTGGCCTCCACACTATTTTTTATGGCTTTCAGTTTGAGTTACGTTATTTATCATTCGTCTGTGTAATTTTTCATATAAAAACTTTCAGTCCACATACGCTTAAGTTGGACTCGCACGCATCTGAGCGAAGGAGGCGGCAACCAGGAAGAACTGAAAATGTAGCCCCCGGTCTGCAGAAAGACTTTTGCTGTTTTGCTTTTTGACATTTATTTCTGCTCAAAGCGAAAAAAGACAACAATAAAAATTGTAGCAACAACAACAAGAAGAAGAACGTGCGATATTATTAATTTTACTTTATTTGAGTCTGGCGCTGGCATTCCTTGGATAGAAGGAACCACCGCCAGCGGCACGCTCATCCACAACCATCCATCGCAATGGCTCCCAACCCATATCCATCCCGAATATGTGTAAGTGTGTGTGTGTGTGTGTGTGTAGGAGTTACGTTTTGGCCACCTTCGCGTGTCCATTGGCTATAACTCAAAACGCATTGAGGACTCAGACGGGCGTACGTTGAAATAAATATAAATGTCAAAACTGAGTGGAGTTTTCGGTGCGAGTTGAACATATAAAAAACGAAAGATGAGCGAAAAATAAATAAATAAAGCATTGCACTTGGCCAACAAATGAATCATCATATCGAATGGACACTGTGCGTGAGAATCAAGCAACTGCCGGGTGGCACAGTCCCAGCTATAAAGACCAAAAGATGCTGGTGTGAAATAGTAGGAATGCACTAAAACAAAGTGAGAATTTGGGAGAAATTGAACTAGTTTTATATCAATTTATATAGATAAGCTAAAGCGCAACTCTAAATGAAAATAACATACAAGAATATGTAAGGAAACTCTAAAATTATTATTATTTATATTGTTAAGTAACCGATGCTGTTATTTACATACTTAGTAATGTTAAGTAAGACTAACATGTTAACAAACTTTAAGGTTCAACAAAGACCTCTTACATTAACATACATAGAAATGTTTAGAAACACTAACATATTAACAGGTTATAATGTTAAGTAAACGATGCTGTTATGAACATACTTATGTTACTTATGAATGTTAAACCGCTTTATATTCTAAGGAATATTAGGAATCTCAAAAATGTAAATAAATTATGATATAAAAGCAACGATTAAATAACTTGGTAAGTTAAATAAATTCTAAAATATTTATAAGTTATAAAGTTAAGTAAGCAACTCTCTTGTTTATATACTTAGGAGTGTTAAGAGACTCATAACTGTTAATGGGTAATAATGTCAAGAAAGCACGCTCTAATTAACATACATAGGAATGTTACAAAACTCTAAATTGTAAATAAGCTATAATATTACATACTCAGGAATGTTAACACACTTATAACTGTTAATGAGTTAGAATGTTAAGGAAGGTACGCTCTTATTAAAATTCTTAGGAATTTTAAATGTTAATGTTTTAATGTGAAGTAAACGGTTTCCTTTTTAACATACTTAGGAATGTTATGACACACGAAACTGTAAGTCAGGTATAATGTTAAGTAAGGCATGCTCTAATTAACATACTTGGAAGTGCTAAGAAACTCTCAATGTTAATTAACTATGATTTTATTATTTATTAAATAAGTAATGTAGTGTAATTAGATAGACATCAACTTAACATAAATATTCTAGCATAAAGATATCCTGAGTAAATTTATGCAGCATAATTATTGCTTAGGTAAAGATTTATGCTGCTCTCTAACTTAGTTATGAAGTTCGCAAGTTGAAGAGTCTTAAAAACAGGCAACATATTTTTAAACAGTCTAACATTCCAGATAATACCCAAAAGAAAACTATTAGAGCCATAACAACAAAGACCACCAACTGAGCCAGAGTTCTGGTCGCAGTGTTAGTCGCCATCAATCTTGCAGCATTACATGAGCATCAACTGATGGTTTTTTTTTGTTGTTTTGTTGTTTTTGGCGAAGCTCATCATCATTTTGAGTGACTTAAGATCATAATGTCTGGGCGAACGATATTAACTGGCGTCTTATGGAGCCTGTCGTTTTAAATCGAAATACAATCATAAATAATACAAACACCAACCGTTTATAAGATGCACGAAAAATAACAAAAAATCTATATTTTTTCGATATTTATTAATGACGCACAAAAAGATTTAAGCGCAATGGCGCAACGGGCCACTTTTTATATGGCCAAAACTCGCAGGGAAAATATATTAAGAAACGAAAAAAAAAAAACAAAACCTACAAAAAATGCATTAATTCATTCATAAGAGATGTTGCGGCAGTACGAAGTGGCAGGGGCAGCACTTGACCAGATTCTTTTTATTTATTTATGTTTTTTTTTTTGGTGTCTGCTTCAAATGTCGAACGTTTTGTCCCCAAAGAGATGTTGAAAATTTTAAGCGCCATCATTTATTATGTTGGACTCGTTGTTGTTGGTTTTCTTGTTGTTGCTGCATTTATGCACAAATTTATGTGATTTTTATGCGTAGACATAATTATAAAAGCCGCGCTGCAGCGCACTTCAGCTCCGTAGAATCTGAAAGCCAGAGCCACGGTCCGAGACCCGGTTTTAGCCAGACACTCGACTTCATTTGCTGGCCATATTTTGGCTCTCTCTTTACCTTTTTGTCTGCCTGTCTTTCTCTCTCTCCCCAGCCGTGGTGCGCCGGCGCTCCAGCTACACCTCGTATTGTCATAAATTATAAAACTTTATGCGTAAATTAATGACATATTTTTTTCTTTCGTTTGCTCGTTTATTTGTTGCCCTTATGAAATGCTCTTCAATCTGGTTAGTTTATTATAGATATGCAATCAGTTTTGTAGCGTGTACTTGTATCCAAATGTTTGGATATTTACTAAAAAAACAGTCCTGAATGTGATCATGAATTTGGTTTGAACAGAATAATCATGATATCTCTTCTGTAGCTATATATTTATCTGATATAAATTAAAATCTTTCTGGCATATAAAATAGAATAGACTCTGCTGTTATTAACACACTTATAATGAGGAGCTCTTATTAACAGACCTTTGTAATGTTAAAAGGCTGTAACATTTAATTGTTTACATACGCATGATATACGATTATGTTAAAGCCATTAACATATACGTTTACTTGAAGCTTTAGCTAAAGAAATCAATTCAAGACTAGATATGCCGTTATTAACTTTAAAAGACTCTCAAATAACATAAAATAGTATATTAACAAGAAGTAACTTTTACTAATTAATTCTAAAGCTAACATAAGTTGCCTTTTTTTGGTATCTACTAAGGATAAATTTCTTAATGTTCTTCGTCTTTCTGGTAGAGTATAACGTATTCGTGTTGGTTGCATCGCCTGCTCATCTTAACTTTAATAATAATATTTTTTTGTATTTCTTGCTGTCGCGCTGCATCGAATTTTTGTCATGTCTTTAGGCCGGCTTAAGTGTTATGGTCCCCTAAATTAGTTACACTTTGTGGTGCCTGAAGGTTTTTAGCTTGACTTCTTTTATTAATTCATTTCATAGACAGCGATAATATTAATGAAGTGGCCAGTGACAAGTCGAACGATTTTTAAAATCCACAAAAATGATATTCCATGCACTTTGAACCATTTTCCAACTCATTTGCCTAGCTCGGAGCAAATCGTTTGCATTGCCAAAGCAACCGCATAAACCACAAAACACAACCAGACGAAGCAAAACCGCAACAATTGCAATCAACTCATGCAAAACCAAAAATATGGCATTTGCTCGACTAGCAGCTACCCTGCAGGCCGCTCTGAAGTAGCCTTAAGCTAGTTTGTATCCTTAAATATGCAATTTAACATGTTTTTTCTACTCCAATTACAGGGTAACAGCAGGGAATATATTAACTTTTAATTCTATTAGTTCTATTGGATTTGTGCAGGGTATTCAAAAGCACTCTCTTTTAAAGTCGCCGAGAGCGAGGTGTGACCATTGCGAGTCAAAGTTCCCCTTGTTACGCATACTACCCTGCCTTACCTAGCGACTGCATTTACAGGGTATAGATACATGAATAATTGAAACAACTTGAAATGAACAATTGCTTTTGATTAAACAAAAAGTCGCTATGAGACGACAATTCCCGCTCACATATCAACAAAATCAAATAAATTAGTCAAAATGAGGGTGGCCTTTTGATTATTATTATTATTGTTGTTGTTGTTGTTGTTGTTGTTGTTGTTGGGGGAAATATATCCCATATAAGCAAAAAGACGCAAAAAGCGCAAAAATTGAGCTAAAATTGGTTGATTAAGACAAGTTAGATGAAAAGCGCAATGCGCTACGTTAATTGAATGGGACATTATATATGGGGAAGTCACTTTTTTAAAACTGAAATAATTAAAGAAAAATAAATATGATTGGGAAAATAGGCTGCCAGCTCAATTAAATTTATTATTAACAAAAAGTATATCAATTTTTAGAGCATTTCATAGGTGGGTTATTTTTCTATTTTTCTAAATTTGGGTTGCTCAAAGTTTACCTCAACATAAATAGATCACAAGACTTGAGCTAGATTTTCCTTTCACTATTTTCTTTTCCCTTTCTGCCACTGTGCAGACTCAAAATTTAGCTTTCTTTTCTTTTGCTTTTTTACAGAGCATCTGGAGAAGCAAGATTTGCTACACTTTCATAATTCATAATAGGCTACTTATTGGGTTAAGTGCTCCGATTCCGACTGCGTTCAAGTGGTCTACGCAACCAATTTAAAAATGAGTAAGGAAACAAAAACAAAAACACAATGCAAACAATCTGCAGGCTCTGCTCTACGCTCCTCAATTTGTCATCAGCTTTCGCAGGGCCTGTAAGTCACTTAATCACACGCCTCCCTCCCCGCCGCCACCATCTCCGACAAGTTGATATTTGTTTTGGGTCTAGAAATTCGCTACGCCGCATAAGTCTTACTTTATGGAGTGTCTCTGTCAGGGCATATTTTACATAAATATGGTATAAGCAGAGAGGGCAGTATTATCCCTTGGCAACGCACAAGGCTCGCATGACGTCTTGTAATACGTCAATGACGACGGGTTGTCTATTAGATTGTTTATTTTTTATACCCTCTATACGTACAATACGGGAATAAAAGGCAAACATCATGTTGAGATGCATTACGTAAACGGTAGAAGAGGATTCTTTTTATCAAGTCATATGCAGTCTATTTGGACTCTATGTAAACTCGGGAACTGTAAGAGTCAGGGTCAGGAAATTAGGCATGAAAATTCATGTAAGCCATATTCTAATAGAATTTGAAGTATAAGATATACCTTTCCTATACATTTCCTATGAATCAACTTATGTTAACTCAGAAGCTATAGGTACTAGATTCTGCGAATTTGGTATGTAAGTTCTCCTAATCCTCACGCAAATTAAAATTACATAAAACATGGAATAGCTACATCTGATCTTGTTTTCCATACATCAGCCTATCTGAACTGGAGAACAACAATCAAGTCATTAAATTGGAAGTTGTACAAAAAATGGAATATCACAATTTAATTATTTTTTAGAAATCGACTATAAAAGGTAGATTCAATTAATTTGGTATATACGTACTCGTAAGACTTAAAAATTATATAAAGCATGGAATACCTAGAACCGATATTAATTTCTATCCATCAGCCCATGTGAATTCGGAAACTATAAGACTTACAGTTGGTAGATTTGTTATGTCAGCTCTCGTAAGTTTAAGAACGACATAAATTATATAAAACATGGAAAACCTAGGCATGCTCTTACCTACTATCCATCAGCCTAGGTGAACTCGGGAACTATAGCAGCTAGATTCTGTAAAATTGGTATATAAATTCTTGTAAGGCTTCCTCTAACTGAAATTATATATAAAATGGAATATACCCGCTCATGTCATATTCAATTTATGCCACCATTCATATCTAATTACAGGTCATCTTGTAGTCAGGTATACTTTTCGTCAGCTGGCCGACTTGTTTTGATGAGTGCGTGTGTGTGCGCTTTTGCCTTTGATGAATTATCACAATTTGCCATATACTAGCCTATCTGGTATTTGGCATGTGGGCCTGCGGTAGTATACAATATATATATATATATATAATGTATTTATAGCCCACAACCTGCGCCCGTCGGGTGCTATAAATTTTCACACGAAGGTGTCACATTACAAACAAGCGTACACGACACGTACGGGCGCATGCGCGCCCGTTTCTCCCGGGTCGGGACGAGCAACCGGAACCGCATTCGAGCCAATTTGTCGCCTTATCTTGTCAGCATTCGGCTCAGGGCCCTTTTCGTGAGGGTGCGATAAGAGCGAGCTACCAGTTGATAGCGAGAGCCGCTTGCTCTTTGGGCCTAATAAAGCTACTAAACGCACGCCGTCTGTCCGCCCCGTTAAACGCTGCCAATTATGGCCTAAAGATGGACTTGGCTTTAACTGGGCACATCAATCATGCGTGAGAGTGGGAGAGGGGAACGCGTGAGCAGGCGGATCGCACGCTTGATTAATTAAGTTTAAAATATTGCCTGCCATATTTAACAAAGACGGACAGCACCATGATCCTTCACCTGGCCAAGACTCAAGCTCCGGCTGCTGCTGCTGCTGCCCTTTTTGGCCAAATTAATTAACAGACATCAGTCGAGGCACTCGGGACCGGGACTCGTGCTTGCTGCACATATATATTTGAAATATGTTTGTTTTTGTTACTCAACCTTCGAGCGTATTTATCAGGAATTGTGTGAATTGAAAAACACCTGTTTTTCGTTTAAGGTTTGAGTTTTTATTGAATTCTCTTCCCTCAGTTTTTTTATTGTATGTGCGGGGCGTTACGTCGTTTAATTTTTGTTGTAATTGTTTTGTTTATTTTTTATTTACCAATTTGTAATCGTTAAGTCTGCGCATTGTCAGTGTTAAATGTGGGCAGCAGAGCTATAATGTGGCTAAAGTAATAGATGATCCAGTCAAAATATTTTCCAAGAGTTGCGCAATAAATCAGAGAGCAAGCGTGAAATATCACAACGTTACAAGATATATTCTATATGTAATACCGTAAGTTAATAGATATATATTATATTGTATATATATCATGTTATAAGAAAGACTCTCTTAAATCTTGTGTGTTAGAATGTGTTAGAAAATATGCAACGCATTTCGCGGTCATATCTGACTTCCTAGGTAATAATAATTCTAGGCATAGATCGGACTTTCGTATTTCTATATCATTTAGTTGCCTGTTGGAACAATTGGTCAAAAACGTAATTCTTATATAAAATCGGATTACAGTTTTGTATAGCTGCCTGTAGAAATAGTTGGTCGAAACATCTTCAATAAATAGTCTAGTTCTTTTTACCAATATATATAAGCAAAATCCCATCAATATCATATAGGTACCATAGAAGCAATTGGTAGAAATCGAAATATATCTAATAAATTTCTGCAAAACAATTATTTGTTTATTGTTTGGCATTTTCTCTTTTTTAGTTTTTGCTGGGTTTCGAACCTTTACCTTCATGTTTAAGCGATTTGGCAGTTATTCGATTGTATTATTTCTTGTGACAAATAAATTTCTAAATGCCCATTATGTCCCAAAACTTTCCCATAAATAATACATCGATTAGTGGGCCAGAGAATTCAATTAAATGTAATCGTCATAAAAAATGTTGAAGGCCCATAAATTAATAATAAAATCATATGATGATGCTGCGTATTACAGCCTACTTAATACAATTAAATTGTCGCAGCCGCAAATAAAGTGGCAAAAGTGGCTAAAGTGGGCGGAGGCCAGGCCAAATGCTATTAGTGTCAAGCATATGGCAGGCCGATGGATTTTTATTGTTTCTGTTACAGGAAGCGAACCCCCTCCCCCTCCCCCTCCCCCCTTTATGATACAAAGGCCACCCACTTAAGTGTGAACAGCAACAACAGCTTGAAACAACAATTTATATATCGAAAATCCACCCCCGAATGGCAAATGGCAATGAATTGAAATTGATACACCCCCAAAATTTGAGAGAAGCCGCCGCAGGGGAGCAGCAGGCGGCCAGGCAGGCAACATCAAAAAGTACAAAAACAGCATAAGGACGAACAAACACACACGGAGAGAGACAGACAGAGAGAGTGAGAGTGAGAGCGGAGCAAGCCAGTTGGAGGCATCGGCTGTGCCCCACAACGCAATTGGTTCGCGCTGTTCGCGCATCGTTTGGTCCTTGCAGGACGCCCCGCAGCCGGCGTATATCCTGGCGTCAGGCAGCAGCAGCATCATTGGCGGCATTTAAGCTGCCTTTTTTGCCAAGCGCCTTAATTCAATCAAATCCATTTGCCCCACGCCACGTTCCTCGCTCAACCAGTGCGTCATCGGGCCTGGGCGTGTTTGCTCCTCGGCAAATTTAATTACCCCCCGTTTGCAGGATATCAATGTGCATGCGGGCATTGGCAACGGGTTTCATCTCCCCCCCCCCTCCCCCTCCACCGCTTCTACATTTACTGTCCTCTTTTTAAAATCCAATAAAGTGTCGCACAATTAAGTGACAAGGATATCCTGCGGAGCATCCAGACAGGATCATTGGTGTTCGGTTTTGCGGCGCTTGTTTTTCGTGCCGCGGCAAATTTGTTAAATTGTAGGAACTCAATTAGTCAGTAATTCTGAATTAATCATAGTTAATTAAGAAACAGAAATTTCCAATTGAATTTGGACTGGAAGGAAACTGGAAAGGCACGAACTACTGCAGCACAAATCTATGAAAATGGGAATAGGAAATGGACTAAGCAGCAGATATGAATGTACGTACATCGACTAAGCTGTTGATACTGAGCAAGTATACAAATACTTATGGAGCCTTTTGAGGCAAAAATATGGCATTCAAATGCAAATACCAAAGCTGTCTCGAAAAATGTTAAGCTTGGTTGGAACGGGGATAGAAATGCATGCTGTAAAATATTTTGTATTTGGCTACATAGTAAATTTGATGTCCTTATCTTCCTTATAGTTCCGAGATGTGATCAAAATACCAGGAGGTCGCAATCGATTTATATCGATTTTGTAAGAATACTGCGAGTTATCGATGTTTTTTAAATAAACTTGGTTAGATTTCGAGTCTCTAGATAGGATATGGATAGATGTATATAGATGTACTCTTTACCTATATACATATACCTATTTATATATATATGCCTAGATATGAACAACTAAAGAAAATACCTTAATCGGGCCTGAACAATAATTTTCCGGTTTCTGTTTTCACTGAAATGATCGGAATGAAACAATTCGTACAAGTTTCAGATTGAAACGAATCTCAACTCACTAAATTCATTTTGGATATATTCAAAGCACTTCATGGTTACCCGAAACAGAAAAACTTTAGACACTGTGTTCAAGGCGGAAAAGTACGAAATGAAACTCATGAAACTCGAATCCACTCAAGGAAAGTTAAAGCAAGCTGAAGGTTCAAAGCCTAATGCAGAACAATTGCGACTTGTTATCGGCCCGCAAACAAAATGTAAAAATCATTGATTGTATGCGAACCCTGCCTGACGCTCACGAACTTTAAAATTTTTACTTCATTGCATAAATATTTATGCGCTTTGAAAGAGGCTCAAGATTTGCCTCGAGTTACGACAAAAATATTTGACAAAAACAACACAAAAGGAAAGCGGAGCAAAATGTGTCAATGGCAGAAGGACTTCACCGAAGGACCCTCATTAGTGCAAAGAGCTGAGCAAAGAACAAGGCTGCGATTGTAGTACGACGATCTAAGGATATGCACAACAATGGTAGCGACAACGCCTAGCCCAGCCCTGCCCAGCCCTGCCCTGCCTCCCCCTTGGGCTGGGCGTGTCGACTGACTGAACAATTACGATCATTGCCCGGCACGGCCAAGGAGCAAGGGTGTGCAGGATACGAGCCTTGGGTTTGGGTAGTGCAAGTCAAGATGCTGACATTTACTTGACTTCGAAATCGGATACTGCCGGAAGTTGGACAATTGGCTGCAAGCGCGTAAATGGGCGCCGACTTTACGAGGCCCGCATCTAAAACTCCTACTGCTGCCAGGGGGAGGCGTACTACCAGGCCGAGTTGAGACGAGGTGTGTAATTATTTGCGGTGCCTTTTGCTGACTTCTTGTGACTTATGTTCGGGGCAAAAGCCCGCCAGAAAACGCAACAAAACACAGCAGCCCGCGCAGCCAGAAAGTTTCTCACGCTCCAAACTGGGCGTGTGTGTAGGGTATATGCTTGCCTGTTTCGTTGGCATTTGACAACTTCCTGCCTTGCTTACAGTCATTCTCCTTTTTTGTCCTGCCGTTAGTCTCGTAATTATAGGCCCGACTTGCCGAAATGGCCAGGCACAGCTTTTCAGTTGCAAATGCGCAATTCCTTGACGGATTCGTTGCACATTTCGAAAGCCTTCCGTTCGAGATTTTCATTGAAAAGTGTTCAAGTGGAAGTCGTTAGGCTTTTCTGTATGGCTTTACTCCTTTTAGTCGCTAAGTGGCCGACAAGCGTTTGGCTTTTTGACTTTTTCAACACTTTCCGCTCAAGTGGCATGCCTGGCAACTCTGGTTCCAGTGTTGTCAAGCACTTGACCGAGTCAATGAAACGCAAGATAAATAGAAAATGTAACAACTCGCAATTATTCTCCATATATATATAATATATAGATTCAGTCAGTTATAGATAAGGGATAGCATGATTCGCAGTTCCAGTCTTATCTTGTTAGAGCCTCGTTTTTCCAACTTCAAGTACATTTCACACATATATTTTAACTAAAACTTAAAGAACACTCTTCTTTTAAGTGATGCCCAACAGTTTTTCCTTATAACAAGACAATCATTAGATGAAACATTTCAATTTGAGGAGGCGTTCACGCAACCTGCCAACAATCTTGGGCAGCTGCCAAAACAGAAATTGCTGAGCTCATCAGAGAGCAGGAGTGTATATTTACAGGTAAAACTACCTGAACAGAGTGTTGTCGAGTAGCGGGAAATCAATTTAATCCCATTTTAAAATCAAACAAGCAAACCGTTTTTCCCAATTTTCGCACACGCCCAGTAAAAACAATGCACAGAATGGCCCTAAGCCTGACAGGAGAGAGCGAGAGGTAGAGATACAGGTCTCGCATATTTAGCAAGTGCCGTTAAAACTTAATTAGCTGAGATTTGCGAGGCAGTCGGGCAGTCAGGCAGACGGCATACAACCTCCCACTGTGTGTGCCGCAGGATAAACGCCCCGAGAGACAGACCTTTATAGAAGTTGTCCCTGCCTCGGACTTGACTCGAAATGTTGTCAACAATTTCACGTGTTTACACTTGCCGCCGTTTGTGGTTGGGTTCTGGGTTTTTGGCCGGGCTGCATTTGGTTTGTGTTTTTTTTTTTTCCCTCAGCTCTCGCGAAGGGTTCTTGGGTTTCTGGCGGTGCCTTCTTTGGCCGCTATCTCAAAGCGCGCATCAGTCGATGAATTTAATTTCATTTTATTGATTACAAATTATGTCTCGAGGCAAGAAAATATCATCATATCGTTATATTGTTATATCGTTATATCGTCATATCGTTTATCTGTCTAACAATTTTATTAGCCCAAGCGACGCAGACGCCAACTCGAGCCATTATGATAAATTCTGTGTTCCTTTTTACCTGGATCTTTATCTGCTGGCTTAGTTAACAATTATTAATCGAGCATAACATTTATCATGGACTGTGCCTATTCTTGGCTCTGCCTCTTTAATATGTTAATTTTTCATATATTCTAATTTTATTTGTATTTTTCTTCTTCTTCCACTGTTTTCGAGTCATTTTCCACTTTGACATTTTTGTCTTTCGTGGGCTGTGCCCAAAACATTTTTCCAGCATAATTTTATGGCACAGTTTTTACTTTGTTTTTCTTCCCAGATAGATGCCCATTTGAAGATAGCTTTGTCTGTGGTGCCGACACGAGAGAGAGAGAACCATTCAGATTTGTTCTCTTATGATACGATATCGTATATCGATATGAAATCAGATAGAACTTGAAAGTTTTGAGGCAACTTTTCCGCCGGAAATAAAAATGTGAGAGCCCAACAGAAATTGTCGTAGTCAATTGATTGGCTGTCAATTGCCAGAAAATCATAAAAATACCCTGTGCTTGTTCAGCGTGCCGAAGTGGAGTATGTGCAACTAAACAAATTTGAAAAAAAAAAAACAGGAAATAGCCTCATATAATTCAAATAATTTACATGTTTATCTTTAACTGCTAAAGTAATTACCAACTGTAATTTGTAATTACTTTAGTAATGAAACAATAGTTAAAAGTAATTGAAAAATGATGGAATGGATATAAACAAAATAATGTACACTCTTAGCTATATTTACTAAGCAAATTAAAATTTTTTGATTTACTTTGGTAATTAAACTATACTTAAAACTAATTGAAATTGAGTATTTTAAGTAATTGAAATGTAGCTAAAAATGGCTGAATTTAAATATAAATTAATGTATAGCATTAATTACTAAGGAAATTACATAAGTAATTAAACTATAAGTGAAAGTAATTTAATTGAGTTTGTTGGGTAATTGAAGTATCAGAAAATAGAATAATACAAATAAATAATTAACATTCTTATTAATTACCAATAACAATTTACAATAATAATATTTTAAATAGTAGTCGAAATTAATTCAGTTGGGATTTTTAAGTAATTGAAAATTAGCAGATAAATTCGAATAAGTAACCAAATACATTATTTTATGTTTTAATTACTCGTGGAATTCCCTTTATTATTTATAATTACTTTAATATTTAAAAGTTATCAAATGGATTTTTCTATGTAGTTGTGAGTATTTATTTATAGATTGCCCGATTATATTTTTATAGCGCATCTTCTGGTCAACTTTAGCTAGCATTAATTTAATCTTATCCCTGACCACCTTTGGCTGTCAACAAGGACAATCAACTGTTTGAAATGATGTTCTGCGTGGGTGTGTGTTTGGCAAATGTCAAAGTTATCTGTAAATTGAAATGAGCGGGACAATTTGTACAGCATTTGGGTTTGTGTGTTGGTTATCTTGGCTTGATGCTTAGGATCTGGTCTGGCTTTTCAGTTGCTTCCTGGGTTTTTGTGCACCCGCGGCGCGACTGCAATTTGCCTACAGGCCGAACAGTTGGTGGTCTCTTTTCGGGTTCTCAACTAGAGTGCTATCTGGAGTTGCCGTGTCCATGACCAGGTCCGTGTCCATTTCCATTTCTTTTTCCATTTCCATGTCCTTGTAGGTGTTCAACTCAAATTAGTGGCTTGTCCATTGTTCGGCTCAGGTTCTGCTGAGGCCTTTGTCTCCGTCGCTGTAACAGTTGTTGCCTCTGGACTTGGCTCTGACGTAAATTACACAGTTAAATATTAGAACCATTTTTGCAAGGCACATCTATTTAATTTCACAACATTCGAGAACTTTTTAGCTCAAAATTAACATGAAAATGATATTGGTCTCTATCTCGATCTCTCTAGTTTTCTCTTTCTCCCACTGCTCATTTTATTGAAATTTTTCCTGTCAGCTCATTTACAGCCTGAAATTGAAATTTTAGCTGTAGGTCCTCCTACTGCCTGCGCAGATCGATTTTGTTTCCGATAGTCGATAACTTACTCCGTTTCCAAGCAATCGATAAAAATCGATATTGAAATCCTGTTTTTTTGAGTAAATTGGGTAGATATTAAGAGCTAGAGTCACCAAACTTGATATGTTGCTTTACAATATTATATATATGTCAAGTACCTTTCATTTTATACCTATCGCCATACTGTAGAAAATTTTATAAAGATCGGTTAAGAAATACACAAAATAAATTGTGTTTTTGCTGCCCACGTGTTTGCAGCAGCTAGCGCAAATTCCAAGGATTTCTGTATACACGTACACACATGCGCGTCTGTTTCGCATTCTATTGACAGCATTGCAATTGCGATTGTTTCCTGTACTACTATTTCAATTCGTTTTTTTCTCAATAAGACCCAATTATTGGCGTGGTTGTTGAGTAGAGTCGGAAGCAAGTAATGCGGTCAGTTGCGATTCGAACCCTAAGGGAACTTTTTCTTTAAATGAATCGTTATACCTTCAAACGAGCGCGTTGCGCGATCTATATTTGATGTTTGAGTAAGAGGGTTCAGGGTATTCCCTAGTTGGGAGCTCCCGACTAGAACCTCTTACTTGTCTACTTTAATACCATTTAGGCCTATATATTCCACAAAAATAAAGTAAACATTCCATTCGTTGACTCAATTTTAAGTCCAAAATGCTTGGCATCAATTTTGTTGTTACACTTCAGGGCAAGTTATTTTTCTGCCACAAATAGTTTTGGCTGTCGCTGAGCTTAGCTTTTTGCAGCTGCAGCTGTTGCAATTCCTTTCAAGCATTTTAGCCAGGCCCAGTGGCCACTTTGGGGCCCAAAGTCGCGCTCATTAGTTATGATTTAGTGTGCGCATAAACAAAGTTATTAAATTTCCATCCACGCTTCGCCAAACTACTAAATTGTCTGACTTTCTGGCTCCACCCCTGCCTCTGGCTCCTGCTGCTGCTGCTGCTCCTGATGATGGCCCCAAAGTTGTAGCCATAAAAATTAAAACCATAAATTAAATGAGTATTTATTTACTGCCCCGTTCGCTGCATTTGGCGCCCCAAACAAGTTGCCAGCCCAAAGACCAACTCGCAAGCCATGCAGAAATTTAATTAACGCTTCTGTGTACATGTACTAGACCCAGCAGGCGAGGGGTTGAGCGCCAGCGGGTGGGTGGGGGGTGGTGGTTGTGGGGTTGAGAGGGACCAAGGGGGGGAGTAAGGGTGCGTGGCTAGCGCGCTTGTTGCATGAGCATAATTAACGATTAATTAAAGAGCGCCGACTAAAAATGTTGCTGCAATCACGACCTTGCCGCATAAATTTACATTTTTCTTTTCTGCGAGCCGAAAAGTCAACCCGAACTTATTTAAGCAAATAAATTACAATAATTGTTTACTAAAAAGAAAATATAAGGGAGACATTAAGCATGGCTATATAGATAATGGGTTATTGCTTTCGATCAATAAATATATATATAAAATTCATAACTATAAAGAAGTATCATCAAATAATAATAATAATAATAATAATAAGCATATATATACATTATATTAATTCTTTACTAGAAATAATATATGGGCTAAAGTAAACATTGCCTATATATATTCCCACTGGGAACAAAAGCAGAGATAGATACAAAATAAAGCTCTGATCAACCAATTCGAGCTATAAAAGATTCTTTATAAGAGACGAGTTATATATTAGTTTTTCTTTTAAAAACAAATTTCTTAAAACCCAAAACGTGATTAGGCTGAGTTTTTGCTTCGAATTTACTTGTTCTCATTTTTTTTTTGTAACTCTAGCATAGTTTAATGTGGGTTTATGGCTCAGTTTTTATAGCCTACGACTGCGAAAATGTGTTTTGTTTTTTTTGTGCTCGACATTTCCTGGACATTTGCCTTAACCCGATCGATTGTAAAAAGTCAGCTATGGCCAAAATGCATGCATTTAAGCCGAAGTGGTCAGCATAATTGGCTCAACAAAGAGTTAAAGGCCCGTTTAGGCCACGCCCACGGCCCCGCTAAGGCAAACAGCATACCTGGACACAGGTAGAGCTGAGGGCAGAAAACGCCCACAGAAACAACTTGACTTGGGCCGAATGTCAATGCTGTGCAGGGGCATAATTTACAAGCTGGCCAGAAAAAGTGCCACAGTCACAGCTACAGGGCTGTAGATACACGGGCGCAGATACAGATACAATTGCCGAAAGATACAATTCAAATGAAAAACTTGCAAAGCATTTGCGGGTCAGCTAACAGCTCATAAATCAGTCGGGGCCAAGTTGACTGACTTGGCCAACGTCTTGACTCCTAGCTCGACTACCTGTCTGACTGTCTGTCTGTGTGTGCGTGTGTGCGGGTGTGCGGTTGTGTGTGTGTGTGTGTGCATCCATAAACTTTCAAGGTTCAGCCGTGTGCGCATTCAATGGAAAATGCATTGCGGAAAAAGGATGTGCCTTGCACCGAGGCCTCACCTTGATTTTTATGACATGTAAATATTTATGGTTGACACGACCTTGTCAATTCCCGCTCCGCTCATGCATCCTGTCACACACACACACACACACACACACACACACACACACATACACTCTTGCACACTTTTTTATGATTCGCCTGAAAAAAAAAACACAGTTCACTGGAAAAACGCTGCAAAAATTTTATGATGCGCATAATTTTCCAAATGGTTTTCCTGTTCCTCTGCCGTACCCCGGCCCTCCCCTGGCCCGCTGGTTCCGGTTGCCTACGCGGCTAGTCATAAAAAAATTGACTTTCTAAGCTGTATTTGCGCATTGTCGCAATTTGCGAGACCTGTTCCAGGACATTGCCCATGCCATCACGCCCATTTACGAGCCCAGCTCATATGCATTCAACTCAATTCGCAGCAATTTTCTTTGCTATTTTATTTGTTGCGGGTTTTCGCAATTGCTGCCAAAAATTGGCAACTACTTGCGCTTTACCTGGCTAAGGACTGCGGGATCTATGGTTGGGCGTGAGGCGGATTCAAATCTGTATGCTGAATGAAAAAACTCAAATCGAATCAACTTTCAATGCACAAGGTTTAAAATCAATATTTAAAACAAAATAAATTTTGTAATAAAAATTAATTATTATAGTAATAAATAAATATTTTGATAAAATATAATATTATAATAATATATAATTTTTTAAAAAGTAAATAATTAAATAAGAATATTAATTATAGTAATAAAACAAATTAAATATTTTGTTAACAGATAAGAAAAAGTTAGTAAGAAAAATAGATTGTTTTTCTTAATTAAAAAACATATATATAATATAACATTAAATATAATAACAAATAAATATTAAAAAACAAGTTCATACTTTAATATAAAATATATTTTTTTATTTAAAAACAAATATACTTTTAAAAAAAATAAATATTTTACTAAATATATTTATAAAAAGATATTTAACTAAACAAATAAATTATGTATTACAGAAAAAAGAAATGTTCATAAGAAATAAATAAATTGTAAAAAAAAATATTTTAAAACAGAAATAATTTCTTTATATTTAATATTTGGGGACAAGCAAGAGTATTTCCCAAGAAAATAACTTAATTATATTTATTATATTTTTTAGATTGTTTCCTATATGCGTAGTGCCCGATAATTTGTCGAAAATCATGATTTGTTGATTTTTAGTGCCCCGACCAAGCTTTGTTGATAAAAGTGTGTGACCGTTTTGTAGTTTGTACAAAAGGTCTAGTTTTGCATACATCTGGCAACGCTCAAGCTGACATATTTATCTGAGTTAATTGATAAAAACTAAGAGGTTCTAGTCGGGAGTTCCCGACTAGGGGATACCCTGAACCCTCTTCTTCCAACAAATGCATATATAAATTCTATTTTAGAAGCTATATGTCAAGTTTGGTGACTCTAGCTCTTATTATTTACCAAAATTGCCCAAAAAACAGGATATCGATATCGATTTTTATCGATTGCTTGGAAACGGAGTAAGTTATCGATTATCGTTCTGCGCTGGCACCAGGAGCACCTACATCTAAAATTTCAAGTCTCTAGTCTCTTAAAGGTTCTGAGATCCTTGCCTTCATACAGACATACGGACATGGCATGATCGACTCGGCTATTGGTGCTGATCAAGAATATATATACTTTATGAGGTCGGAGATGCTCCCTCCTCCTGTTACATACATTTGGATTTTGCACAAATACAATAACCATTTTTAAAGGGTTCAGGGCATAAAAATTTAATAGTTTGCCAAAATTGAATATAATCTAAATTGCTTACATAAAACTTCTTCTAGCTTAGCCTATATTTTCTTTTTCTTTCTCTTTCTCTAAGCTCTAAGCTCTTTTTTCATACCGAACCACTCACATTATGCTAATTGTAATTTCAAATTATACTCGCATAAATTTCTTTACAATTTTCTTAACACTTTCACTCTGGACAGACATTCGAGCTGCAAATCTGTGTTTCGACAAACTCCCACGCTTTCAAAGGCCAACACGTCGCAAACTGAGTCTCTCAACCGCTGACACCACTCACTCAACAGTCACACACACAGGCATACACGCATATACTAGGAGAGTGAGCGACACTTGAGTCGAAAAAAAAAACCCCAGGCGCAAACCCGTGCACCGCTGGTGATCGCGGCATGTGCCAAAAGGCGTCCCCGGGTCGTTGGTTGCCCCGTTTCGCTTTGGCTCGTGGACTCGTGTCCAAGTCGATTGGGTCAGACGCGCGCCCAGTGTTTGCGTTTTGTGGCCTCAGTTGCGTGACCTCTCTACGCGCTTCTCAAATACATAACTTGGCTGTGGCGAACTTTTGTCCAATTTACATTTTCCATTTGTTTTCATTTCTCTTTTTCTCCTGCTGAGCCATCTTTTTTGCCCCTTCAAATATGCATGTTTATTTACATTTTTCACAATTCTAATTTGTTTGCTGCCTCGTTGCGCTGCGCTTGTTATTGTTTTCTTTTTACAACAAGTTAGTGAGAGGGAGAGAATAATTCTACTGCAAGTTTATTGCAGTTTTCAATTTTCAAGTGGCCGCAACGACTGCATTATTTATGCGCCTCGTTCGCCATGTGCTAGAAATCCACTTGGCCCCCAACTCAGCCAGCAGCTCGTGTGGCGAAAGCTGCATCCCTCAACCCCGCATCCTCCCGTCAGCTCTATGCAATGTGGAGCAATGGCTTCATTTCAAATGACAACTGCCGCTTGATGCGCCGCGGGTTGGAGACCCCAAGTTGTTGGACTAGTGCAATTTTTTGTTGGCATCTTTTTTTTTTTATTTTGTTGCTGCTGTTTTTTTATGGTTTTGCCCAGACCCAAAACGGGCAACGGCTGCCATTCAGCGCTGTTTGTTTTGACGTTTTAATAGCCGCATCGCTTGGCCACTTTGATGGCAATTGCCCAATGACATTTAATGTCACAATTTGCGCGACTTTTAATTGCAAAGGCAGCAGTGGCCAGAACAGCTCTGGAATAGCAATGCAATCTGGCCGAGAAATGCAGAGTAAATATATTAAGAAAACATTGCATAACTTTTCAAAATATGTTTAACAGCTCTCCCAGCAGAGTGAAGGCCTTCGGCAAAGCTAAAAATAAAGAAAATCAATTAAATAATCGCTAACAATGGGCATCATTAACGGCAGCCAATTAGTTAAACCACTTGGCTAAGCGAAAAGGCAATTCAGAATTGCCTGCGTAAAAAGGCAAAAAAGAACTAAAGCGCGATCTCATGATCATAGATTAGAAGCTTATTTAAAATTCCATAAATTAAGCAACTACAAATCGTGGCGTTGCGGCGTCTAATGAAAATTGATGTCTTCATTGCGCAACAGCGAAAAATGGTTTTTCATTTCCAATTAAATAAACAAATGCCTTCGCATAGAAATGTGGCTAAAATCATTAAAATCAATAAAATAAACAGCGTTCACGCAATTTTCAGCTGCAACCTGACATGGCGCCAAAGATGCTGAACATAAGCCAGCTAAAAGCTAAGCGAAAACAAAATGGCCGTTGACATGCATGATGTATGTGTGATAAATAAGCGTGCAATTAATGCAATTTGCAAAGTTTCACTTGCTAGTTGCATACAGCGGCGCGTTTGATTCGCTGCTGTCCGCATAGCCAATGACAAGCGGCGTGCACTGGGCGCATGTCACGCCACGCCCCAAGCGCCACTCACCCGCCTGTCCACCCACACGTGCTGTGGGTGTTTAGTAATGCGCCTAAAAACCGGTTGTGTGTGTGAGTGAAATGGCTACATTCCAAACAATTCCAATTGGAGCTGCTGCCCGAGCTGCACAGCTAGCTATGCTGGTCTAACACACAGAGCTGCGCGAGCAGCGCAGCCATTTTGTATATGCCATTCGCTCGCACTTGAGTGGCGTCGGCAGGTCACCAATACACCACGGCAAATGCGCTCACAGTGCAAGAGATTGAGAGAGAGCGAGCGAGACAGCCAAAGCCTTGCTGTTAACTAACAGCAGTCTCTCTGGGCTTAACAGTCTGATAAGAGGATCGCTTTTAAACATGATCTGAAGCCAAGCACGTTAAGCTGAATTTTTAATCGGATTATTAGTTCGTCAATGCCTAGCTGCAGGCAGTTTGTAAGACAGCTGTGTATATGAATTCAGCTAATCTGCAGCCAATTCACTTAAGCAGAATTAAAAAATTAGTAGATTAATACAAATATTAAAATAAATGTGCATGCATATTCCTTAGTTTGTGATTATGTTATATATTTATAAATTGTTGAAAATCAGCCTCTCTCATATGCCTCTGCAAAACAGTCGCGCTTAACAGCAAACTCACCTGCCTCATGTTAGGCAAGCACATAAACTCACCACATCATGTTACTGTGCGCGCTCGCTCTCTCACTCTCTCTCGCTCGCTCACTCACGCTGCTCTGTGGCATGCCTGGACACGCCTACGATTGGTGGTTGCTCTCGTGTTTGTCTGTGCAATAGTGTGTGTGAGTGTAGCCTGTTTTTTTTTTTTTTTTGGGCACAGCCCAATGTGCGCACACACGCTGAGTGGAAATTCAGTTCGCGATGGAACTCTGAGCACTGCGTTACAATTCAGTCCTGCTGTGAATCTTGTGACGTTTAGACGCCGAACGAAATATCGCGCGAAAGCAGAAAAAAATAACATAGAAAACGCGCGCGCGTTTTGTGCCACCAATAAATACGAAATATACGAGAAGCTGAAGCGCTAAATACATATAAAATATATATACATATATAAAAAAGCTGGGCTTAGTGTGCATTGTGTGTGTGTGTGTGTGTGTGTGTCTGTGTGTGATGGGCGCTTGAGCCACAAACGAAAGCGTGAAACAAAACTTAACCCAATTGAAAACTTGTCGTGTGCCGAAAAATGATGATGAACGCATTTATAGAGCCCGCGCAGCATCATTTGGCCAGCTATGGGCTGCGCATGTCGCCGAATGGCAACAGCAACAATCAGCAGCTCGAGCTGCAGCAGCAGCAACAACAGCAGCAACAGCAGCAGCAACAACAGCAACAACAACAGCAGCAGCAGCAGCAGCAACAACAACAACAACAACAGCAGCAACAGCAACAACTTGAGGGCGATGCCACATCTTTGGCAGCGGCAGCCGCGTATCAGAACTCCGGCTATGGCCATTTCAATAGCTATGCCTCGCGTGACTTTCTGCTGGGTCGACGTGGCGATGCCACGGATTATGCTGGTGCCGCGGCGGCGGCAGCTGTTGCGGCGCCCAGTGCATCTAGCGCGGATTCGATGCTGTTCTCTGGCTTTCCGGCGCAGGCGGCCGCGGCGGAGCTGAGCAGCGGGTTTGGGCAGCATCCGTTTCACAGTGCCGCGGCGCATCATCATCATCAGCATCAGATGCGTATGGCGGACTATGCAACGCATCCGTATGCTCAGCATCATCATCATCATGGCAATTTCCCGTCGGCGGTGCATGCGGCCCATCATCATGCCGCCGCCGCCCATGTCCACGCCCATGCCCATCCGCATCATGCGATGTCCGCGATGCATCCGGCTGGGGCGGGCGCATTTCTGCGCTATATGCGACATCAGCCGGCATCGGCGGCATCCAGCGTTAAGCAGGAGATGCAATGCCTCTGGATAGATCCCGATCAGCCGGGCCTGGGGCAACAGCAGCAGCAGCAGTCGGGGCAGTCTTCGCAGGGCCGCAAGACGTGCAACAAGATCTTTCACTCGATGCACGAAATTGTCACACATCTGACCGTGGAGCATGTGGGCGGCCCGGAGTGCACCACGCACGCCTGCTTCTGGATTGGCTGCTCGCGCAACGGCCGGCCCTTCAAGGCCAAATACAAGCTGGTCAATCACATACGCGTCCACACCGGCGAGAAGCCCTTTGCCTGCCCCCATCCCGGTTGCGGCAAGGTGTTCGCCCGCAGCGAGAACCTCAAGATACACAAGCGCACCCACACGGGTAAGTGTTACCAGTCGCAGTTAATAGTCACAGTTATCAGTTACCAGTCACATCACATGCCTGTTGTCTTCCTGTCACGGGCTTAGTCGCCCGGGCAAATCCCAGACAACGCATACGCCCCCTGCTTACCTGTGCCTTGGTCCCTTTTACGATTCCCACCTGTTTGCCGGGCTAAGCCTTTCGCGCAAATCCTCGACAATATTTTTGTTTCCCACATAGTCGTGCCTTTTCTGCGGGGCTTGACTTCGACTTTTCAACGGCTTAACCAAGCGGATCTGTGTTCTATCTGTTGACTTCCACCAACTGTGGCATTCGGATAATCACAACTGTTCTTAACAAGTTCTCAAAAGAGTTAAGAGAACACATAAGACTTTGTACTGAAACATTGGTGAATTTAAAAAATATTTACAAGATATACAAAGCAGAAAGTAATACAGAAGGGATACTCCTTAAAGGAATATCACGAACGTTATAGGCATTCTTTTGGAATAAAGAAAGAAAATTGAATGGGTGCAATTTTTTAAATATATTTGAGAAATTGTTTTAAAGAATTTCACAATTTCTAAAGGCATTCATTCAAAATAAACATAGTAGGTTATAATAAAGTTATTTTAAAGATATATTCAAGATATTCTTCTGAAGAATTCTTAATACATTAGACACATTCTTTCGAAATTATGAAATAAAATATCCGATATTTTGAAATATTTTTAAGATATTTTTCTAAAGAATTTCACAATTCTTGGAGGCAAAAAGGAAAAAGATATATATGAAACTTATTGAGGATATTCCTTTTAGAAATTGCAAATTACGGAAACACATTTAAAGGTATTCTTAAAGAGTTTTTTAATTGAAGAAAAAGGTTTTCATAATATTTTCATGCACACCAATAAAGAATGAAGTTTATTTAAGATATTCCTTAGATATTCTAAATTAGAAATAAAGACATTCGATATTATACCAAATTATTCGCTTGAATTTGAAACTAGAAAAGAAGTTTCATAGAAAAATATAATACTTATTTTAAGAAGATATATCTCCTTTCTAAGGATATTGTTTTAAAGTTTTCTGCTGCTTCCATTTGTGCAAGTTATTTTACTTTTATACAGCTCTGAATTGAGAAATTTAGAACATCCTAAAAGTTGTTCGACAGCAATTATTAAATTTTAACAAAAAAAAAAGAAGGTGTTGCTGGTTCAAACCCGAGACTTGAGTATGAAGCGCGTGCTAGTAATATATGTTAGCTTGATTCTCTAAGCAAATCGAATCATGTGTAATTGGAAATATGCGAAAGTTAAAAACTAAGATACAAGTTATTTATTTGCATTTTTTGTAGCTCAAATTAACGTAGTTAATAGACTTGTAAAAGCGAGGACTCGGATTCTGTGCAACATAATGTTTGAATTGTACAATTTAATTGTTCTATTAGCTGGTTTTTACTCATGTTTTAGGTGTCTCTCTTTTATTCCAGCTCTACTTAAATCTGCCACACTTTTTAACCCACATCTAAATAGAAACTCCTCATTTATTCTTTGAGTTTTATGTATTGCCTATTTGCAAGATTAAAGAGACAACACTTTTGTATAATTTTGCATAAATCTTGTCTAGTTTTTCACTCGCCCTTTTCCTATCTCGATTTCTATCTCTATCTCTGTCTGTTCGACACGCGCTTATCGCGCCATCTAAGTGTAACAATTGTTCGAGCTGAGGCGCAGCCCACATATCATTTTGGCAGCTCAACGACTTTTGGTTTGCTCTCTCGTAAATAAATTGCGCACATATCAACGCTTTTGCATAAACTAAATCAAAAGTTAAATGTAGCATGGCGTCTGCCCAAAATATTTACACACACCCAGGCACACACACATATTCGCCTTGTGTGTGAATTGCGCTGATTTTTGTGATTTTACCCCAGTTTCAATTGGTGTGCAGGGCACGAAGTGGCTAGAAGTATTTCCGTGCGATTACTGGCGGAAGTTTTGACACGTGTCAACACACACACACACACACACACATGCTCAAGTGTGTGTCAATATAATAAAAACAAACAACCAAACCAAAGAAACGTTAACACAAAAACCAAAAAAGTAGCTGATTGAATTTTGATTTATAAAGAGAGAGAGAGAGAGAGCGAGAGTGAGAGATGGAGAGAGAGAGATGGGGAGAGAGAGATCAAGTCAAGTGCCGGGCCGGGGTTAAAGGTCGCTTCAGCCACATCCAAGACTCTAATGAAGTTGTGTCTTTGCCGTCGGCCACTTCAAAAAAACTCCTCAAAAATAAAAAGAATCTCAGCCAATCATGTACGCAATATTACATTTTATGCTGCATCATCTCAGAAATTAGACAAAATTATAATCAAAAAAATAAAAAAAAGAGAGCCTAGAAAAAGTTCGTATACGCCCAATGCTTGTGCGTCATTCAAGGGTTTCGAATAAGGCGTCTTTTGGCCTCAAAATCGAATCAAACATTTTAATTACCTTGCGATGAGTGTGCAAAAGAAATTTGTCTGTTCGATAAATACAAAAAACACAAAAAATAAAATGAAACACAAATGATTTGTATTTCAATTGTGTATAAATTTCAAGCTCATTAAATTTTTGAATATTCATTTGTGCGTGGACGAGGAGGAGGGGGGGGGGGCTGGGTGTAAATAGTGTTTACTATTTCTGGGCTTATATTCGGGCAAACTTTGAAATACTAAAATCTAAATTCACATTAGCTCGAACCCTAAACTTAGCTCAGTTTGAAGCTCCTCTCTTTTCAATTCTAGCTAATTTTATTTATCTGAATAACGTTTATTTATGCCAACATTTCTTTGGGTCGCACAAAATTAATGTGCTCAATATTTTTCGCATGCCTTTTTTTTATTAATTTTTTTCTTTTCTTTTTTGCGCTCAACGTCAACACTTTGGATAAATATTTATTTTGTTTTGCATGCTTTTTTATCTCAGCTTTTATTTATTTATCTTTTTAATCTGTTGAATAAAACTGACAGGCCATATTAATAGTTCAGTTTGGAATATTTTAAATGTACTATGCAATAACATTTTACGTTTGTTTTTTAGGCAGGCATAAGAATTGGCTTATAACAATGTTTGTACTTGATTTGAGCATGCAAAGTTCTTGCGTCTTTTCTCTAAGTGTAGCTCGGATGGCAGCATGCGCCGCGTGCTTAGCTCATTATAAACAGCAAAGTTTTAGTATCTCTGGCGGGCAATTAAAAACAATTAAACAAGCCATTAAAAACACTTATTGCATTGTTTTTAGCGAAGAACACAACCGGGCGCGAGCGCAGTGCATGTTAGCCGAGTGTCGAACCCAAATATAATTGCTTTAAAATTGCGCCACTCGTTTTAATAAACCAAACACAAAAGGCATCTAAAAAAAAATAAAAAAAAAAAAACAATAAAGAAAATGCAAAAACAACAGCTGCAGCAGCAGCAACAGCGGCAGCAGCAACAGCAACAAAGCTTGCGCCAAAATCAAAGCCAAAGCAACAAGAACAAACAGCCGCAATAACATAACGGAACGTGAGGGAGTGAGCGAGAGAGGGAGTGGGCGTCGTATTATCCTTGTTTGGCCTTAACACAGCCTTTGTTTATTAAAAGCGCGCTCTGCATACAAACAAACACAAAACACACACAGACACACGCACACAAAATATAGAAGCCAGAGATTACGGCCTAGGGTAGGCAGCCGCCAGGCAGGCAGCTAGACAGCCAAGAGCAACAACAACAGCAACAACAGCAACAACACGTACGCACAGGCCATCCACAAAATGGCGTTTATATTGCTTGGCATATTTTACACAGTTTGTTTGCTTTAATTTTAGCTTTCGCTTACCCCACCAGCCCCCGCACCAAAGCTGCGTGAGCTTTAACAAAAAGAGAGCAGTTTTTGTTTTTTTTTTCAGAGTGTCGAATATATAATACCCTTGCTAACGTATGTTTAGCAGATTTTGAGTTAAATTTTTTTTTGATAAAAGCTCCGATTTCGACCTACTGTTCCTATAAAAGCTTTATATTGTATTAGTAACTGATTTGGCATATATGTTTATGTCTTATGGACTAACAGACATCTCCTGCAACGCGTTACACAACTCATATGCAAACATTAAAATACCCGCCACGAGAGTATCAAAACTTTTTTATTTAATATTTTCGGCGGCTTTTGTGGCATAAGCGTAAATATGCGTAAATATTTTTTATAAATTGCATTAAAATATTTTCATTATGCGCTAGTCTTTTGGTTATTATTTTTAAATCTGTTTATTATCTTTTAGCTTTGGCATAGTTCATAGGTCAGTGCATATTTTGTGTCTGTTTTGCAGTCAAGATAAATTGTGTTTGAGCGTCGCGTTTATTAGTTTTCTATGGTCACAAGTTAACGGATTTTATGCGCAGCGAAAACTACGATTTATGTTTTTTTCTTTGTGTTTTGCATGTCACGCGTAAAATTTGAAATTAGCGTTAAACTTGTCTTGTAGATTGAGTAAAATAGGAAATAGGATTTCCTTTTAATTGATTTGAGTAACCAGATTCTGAACACAGCTCTGAGTTTACTTAACTTCTGGCGACTCTCCGCAGCTCTTCCCCCCTTACTCTTCACCTTTAAAAATGCCACTGCGCTGAGAAGTCTTCTTAACTTGCCATCGAGATCTCAGCTTATCGAGTTATTTGTATTTTCTGCTGCCTATTGATTTGCAAATTTTCGAACTGCTCTCTTTCCACTTACTTCACCTCTCTCGATATTTACTTTTCCCATCACTAACAATGCACATCTACGCATCCTCGTCTGCGCTCTTCACTTCTGCGGCTTCTCACTGTTAACTTTGCACTTGTCATTTGCCCGCCGTCTGCATTCTATGTGCTCTCAGCTAGCAGCAACAACAACGACGACAACAACAACAACAACAACAACAAGAAAGAGCAGCCAAAACAATCAACGTTTGTCTGCTTTGTTATTGCTCTGCCCGCCAGTTGACACCTTGCCCAACAGCTTTGCGTCTGTGTGCGTGTGTGTGTGTGTCTCTGTGTAGAGTTGGAGCTACATGAATGGCGTTTATCACTGTGTGCGGTTTTTACATGGCTCTCTCCGTCGCTCTCTCTCTCTCTCTCCCTCTCGCTCTCTTTCCCTCTGACTCTTTCGCTGGCTCTGTCCGAGCGTTTTATTTATTTTTTTTTTTGCTGCACTCCTGCGGCTGCTACACCACAAACAACAACTTTATTCATTAACACCTACAACGCCGGCAGCTGGCCTGGAATGGCCAACAACTTTGTGGTTAGTTTTGCAGTTGATGCTGCTGATGCTGCCAAGCTCATTATGTTTATGTAGACTGTTGACAGCCCCGCAACACCCCTCGCCACAGCTAGACTCCACCTCCTGGGCAAGTGCAGCAGCTCCTTGTTGTTGTGCATTTAACAGTGTCCTTGCTGCTGGCTGTGGACCCTTGTAAACGTTGATTAGCTGCTGCTTCCTGATTCCGCCACTCGATTTAATTGAGCTCAAGTGCTTTTTTAATGGCTCTTTTATGAACTCTCGTTGTAGCTGGCAAAACAGCAAAAACAACAAAAACAACAAAAACATTTTATGCACTTCGCCTTTTCCCCCTTTTTATGCACTTTATTTACCCGCCCATTGATGGGGAAATTCTTTAGCTTTTAATCAATTTATGAAGCAGGAAAATCACATCTGATCATCTATATAGTGTATCGAATCGATCTTGCTATATCTGTCTGTCTGTCTGTCCGGCTGTCCATCTCAATCTCAGAGACTATAAAATGTAGATTTTGGTATGGTTCCCTCACTTTCCCACAAAACTGAAAAAGATTTAAAGGTAGAACTTTAATTTGTGGCATATAACCCTTATTTAAGCTTAAAATATTTAATTACAATTTGAAAATAAATACAAAGGTAATTAAAGAAAGAATTTCTCGATAATATGGCGTTAAGAAAGAAAGAAGAAGCGCAATCAATGGATAACTCCTAGTCTAGCATTCTCACAAAATCTAATTTGTTTAAGCTAACAGCGTTGTAACAGCGCATTCAGATGTTAGTTAACAGAGCGCTGTAAAGGCATTTTTTGCTGTTCGCCTCGGCTCGGCGCCAGGCACATAATTTTTCAAATGCGAGACAAGATATCAAAAACGCTGCAAATGTCAATGATTGATGACTTTATTGCCGGGTTCAACGATTTTCAAACAAACAAGGCACAAACAGTGCGACAAACGGACACAGAGACTGTCGAAAATAACTTTTTATATTTGCGCATTAAATGTTGACTGTTTGCTGTTTCAAGTTCTCAGAATTTGTTTTGGTTGAACAATGCGAAGGCACAAAAACCTGCGCTGTGCCTCGGGGACTGATTAGCTACACACACACACACACACACACACACACTACCTGCCACCTACAACACACACATGCAGAAAGACTGCCCCTTGGTCTACGAACTGTGCGTGCTCTGCAGGATCTTTCAAATGCGTCTCGTGCTGACTTGAACGTTTCTCTCTGGAACTCTGAAAATCAATTAGTTACGCTCGAGGATTTCTATCTCTCTTCCACTCTCTCCCTCTCTCAAATCTCCTTCTCCCTCTCTCTGTGAATTTCCACAGCGTTTTTGGCTAATGACGTAGGCATTTTTAGCCGGAAAGTTGCCATTGAAATTCGTCATTTGGCTTGTTTTTCTGCAGCCCGGTTTATCCCTTTGCAGAGCTCATCGTGTTTGGCATTCGTTGCGCTCAATTAAAAATGTGCCAAACGCGAACAATTTGAACACGACACTCGATTAGCTACAGGGGCGGGAGTCTGAGTTATTCAAATATTTAATTTCTTTTTATGACAACGCCTTTGGAAGCGGCAGATTTATGGCAACTGCCCGAAATGCAGCCAAAATGTTAAAAAGTGTATAAATTTTATTTGTGGTTCAAGCATTTTGACAGTCGACTCTGTAGACGGCAAAACTCTCGAAATGGCAAACTAGCTAACTAAAAAGTTGACTGCAATAAAAATTCTGCAAGATTTATCACGTTCATTCAAACATCTCGATTTCGGCTTTAATATACAACTCTGTGAAACTTTCCTTTTAGATAATTGCAAGTTTTTTTTTATTATTGTTGGATGAGTTTCTTATTTAATATAATTTATTTTTATAATTTACATCTTTAAGTCTAGCTTTATTTTTCATTATTTTTCAGCTCTCAGATATTAAACTCCTTACTTTGCTATTTAATTAGAAAAGAATTTAGAATTTTAATAACAATTTTTATTCGAAGCTACTTAGTCAGTTTTCCATACTAAACTAAAACAAGCACAAAAGGAAGATTTTGTAAGCAGAATAGTTTTGTCAGTTCTTTCGATTAATCAATCAGTCAGTTTTACATTTTAATCTAATCTAATTTAATCTAATCTAATCTATTTATTTTTAGTTTTTGTTCCGTTTTCTTTATTTATCAGCGAAAAAAAGAGCTGCTTTAAAAGAAATTAGCTTCTCAGCTCTTAAGATTGTGGCTGGGCGTACATCATCAATCAGTCAATCAGTTATGACAATTATTTTATCAACTATTCTATTAGCTGTTGTTCCACTTTCTATGTTCCTATGTAAAAAGGAAAGCTTCTGTAAATGTTAGCTCCGCAGCTCTTGCGACTGGAACTGTGCGAACATCATCAATCAGTCAATCAGTCACTACTGTTTATTTTATGATTTATTTTGTTAATTAATATTATTTATAAGTTTTCTATTATTTATTTTTCTATTGGTTGTTAGTTTTTTTTTCACTTTCTCTATTCTTAGCCAAAAATGTAGCTTCTGTGCAAAAATTAGCTTCTCAGCTCTTATGATTGAAGCTGTCCGTACATCATCAATCTGTCAATCAGTCTCTAATTTTTCTATTATCTATTAATTTATCAATTTTTGGTTTTTTTGTTCCATTCTTTGTGTTCCACAGTACCGTTTTTATATATATCAAGCTGTATTGTGTACTCTAGCGTATTTAGATAATTTATTTTTTATTCTATGGAAATTACTTGCCCTACTTACTACTCATTAACCAAGATGTTGCCTGCTCGACCATTTTGTCAGCGGCTTGTGCAATACCTGCCATTTTGCAGAGCTAATGGCTCTATAAACCTATTCCCATTGTCATCCTGGCACCCAACGATCTATGCATATTCATTAATCTAGCAAATGCATGCATTATAATTAGCAACACCCTTTTTAGAGCACCAACTGCCACTGCCCCTGTTGCCCGTTCACCCTCTCTCTCTCTCTTTCGGATGCGCAGCCGTTCCGCTTAGCGGGCAGCTACTTTACCTTACTTTATTTTATATGTGTGGCAGGGGTTGTTAGGCATAATGCGAACTATGCCACGCACTTTTTTGAAAATGTCAAAACAATTTTATATATGGGTATATATCGTGCAATTGTGTGTGTGTGTGTGTGTGTGTGTGTGTGTGAGTGTGCGTTGGGCATTATAATTTCATTTAGAGCTGCATATTAACCGGCAGGGGTTAAATTTTGCTTACAATTTCTTTTATAGAGCCCTTTGACAACCCTTTTTTGGGCTCAGGTCTATTAGCTAAGTAGCCATTTTGTATGATAGTTATGAAGCGCTCTCTTCTCAAGTTGTTGCATAATGACGCCTGCTCTGTCTCCCTGCCCCTCTCACTCTCTCTTGGGCACCCTCTAGATGATGGTTCAGTGGCTAAGCAGCTTATTTTGACGTGCCGAGCGTAGAGCTAGTTAATAAATGAGGCTTATTTTAGCTGGCAGCCATTGTTGTTGTCCCTTTGTTGTTCTTGTTGTTGTTGCTGTTGTTGCTGTTGTTGCTCGGGCAACTATTAGCACACACTTGAAATATTTTTAAGCATACGCTAAGCGCGCTTTTCGGCATAACTGCCGCTAAGCCACGCCCATTTGTCATAGAAGTTTGCGCTCAAATTAATTAAATTCCTTAGATGCCCCAAACACACACACACACGCGCGCACAACAAATGTTGGCCACGTACCAGCCGCGCATTCCCCAAACTCCAGGAGCATGGGGGCAGGTGGTGGGGTACAGTAGGGTGTCCAGTCCAGGGCAACCGAGTTGTGCAAAAAGTAAAAAAAAAAAAGAAAATAAAATTTCAACGCATAAAGAACTGATCAGCAGCAGACAAACCATAAAATTAAACTGTCATCTTGCATATTTTTTATGCCAAGCATGCAGATGATACGCACACACACACACACACACACACGCACACACACACACACGACAGCGCACAGGTAGTGCCTCGGCAAGCTCCGCTTTTCGAGAATTATGAAAGCAAGCCTGACTAATCCTCTAAATCGCGCCAAGGGCCCCACATGCCCCACATCCACTTGTATAAATTAGCTTATGGGAAAAATGAAATCATTATTCATATGCAGCAAAGCAAAATGTTAAACAGACCCAAAAAGCAAAAGAAAAAACCCCTATAGCGGGAAGTGCGCGACTAGACAATACCCTAAACACAGCTTTGAGCTGCTGTTAGAAACATTTTTGTTTTCCCTTTTGCTCTGCGCAAAAAGTAAAAACACTTTGAAGCTCTAACAAGTTAGCTTTTTTTTTAACCCTGGGCAATCTGAGTATCAAGTTTCAATCTTTTTAAAATTTCAAGCACTTTAATATGACAACCAAATGTGTGTACATACCAAGTGCAAGTCTCTATCTTTTAAAAAGGGTTGAATGTGACGAAAGTATTCTATAAATGAAGGATTGTTAATCTGTGTCTAACATACAACATTTGAGTTAGCTTTAAGAATCATTGCCCTAAATATTTATTGCAAATTTTAAGTATCTACCTATTTTTGTGCCCGAGTTCAAACAGACGAACCGGCTTAAATCGATTTAGCTCTTCATTCTAATCTAGAATAAAAAAACACTTTGTCGAAGCTGCTTCCTACTGCCTGTTACATACATTTGCTTGAAGTCAATATACCCTCCTTAGCGATTTGCAATGGGTTCAGCTTATAAAAAGAATCACGCCACGAAGCGCTGCTCTTAAAGGTGTTATAATAATTAAGCTGAATATCAGGAACAGTCGTTATAATAACGAAATATTTGTCTAAAAATAGAGTTAAGCAAAAAATGCGATTTCTAAGCATTTGAAAGCCAAACAAATTAGGGAAACTTCATGAAAATAAAATATATATCTGGAAATAAATATGATAACAAGAGTTAAAAACTTAGAAATATGCACTGCACCAAAAAGCTAAAATGTTATTAAGTTATATAAAAGAAAAAAAATGTTATTAAGCTATATAAAAAATGAAATTTAAATATATGCTGTCCCCAGGCATAAATACTCGAGCGACATGAATATTCGAGGAATAATATGGGCAAATATTTGTCAACACACAAATTACATAATTGCTGTAAGAATTCATAGAACTCTTCAGCAAGCGTATTCAAGAATTTCTGGTGAGCATATCTACATATATGTATATATTTTTAAATGTATATATAGCTATAAGCGCGCTTGTCAAATCCGCTTAAGTTTTGCGGTTTGCACACACGAGTTTCTCAGGCATTTCAAATTTGTAACAGACGAACGCCTCGGCAAGTTTATTTAAGCATAAATTGTGATTGTTTTAACCCAAATGCTGCTGCGGCTAACTGGCGAGCAATTTATTGTAAAAACATTGTCAATGCAATTAGAGGCTGAAATAGAACAGAGGCAGCAAAAAATTGGAAAGAAAACACAAATCTTGGCTGACATGCGCCTGTCAAATGTTGTGAATGCTTTGACAGCCAGGCGGACACTGGGCCCGGCCCCAGTTTTGGCTAAAATTACAGCCGCCGACGCGGCCATTTGGCCAGATGACGCATTGCCGACGGCTCTCGACTGCGGCGGCGGCTGCGGCTACCGCAAAAAGTACTTGTATCTGACAGATACGCGCTGCTGGCTCAGGCCCAGGCCCAGGCCCAAGCCCTGGACTCTAGCTGCCAATTTACTGCTTTTTTTTTTTCTCAGCCGTCTCAAATTTCAAAATTCTGTGTGCTGTTTTTTCTTTTTTGGGCGCAACTCAACTGTAAGTCGATCGAGAACCAATTTGAGGCAACACTTTGTGGGGCGTTGAGATGGGATACTTTCAATAGGTTCTCTCTGGGGCGTTGCTTCCCATTTGCTTGCCTTTAAATGATTTCTTTTTTCTTTCCTGGACTAGACATAAATGCAATTTTAGTTGCTGTTTTGATGTGTTCATTAGGCAATTTTGATGGCTTCCTTAGGCGAGAGGTGTGAGTGTGTGAACATTTCATGGCATATAGCGTGTCGTTTCATTCCATACGTTTCACGACCTAGAAAACAACAGAGCAGCTATTGCAATGACAAAAGGACATGGCATTTAGAAATGTATTTCATTCCATTCGTTCCGAAGCAATTGAAAGCCAGTCGCAAGCTGGAATTTTACAAACAAATTCCATTCCATTTGTTTCAAAACAAGGAATATCAACATTAATACGACTGTTTCATTCCACTAGTTTTTCTTTCAAATACCTGCATCAATTTATGAGTATTCTCTTCGATCCATGCATTTCACAGCCTAAAATATCAGCACTAAAAGCATTATGTTTCAATCCACTCGTTCCTCCCTTAAATAACAGCTGCAATCAGCTAATAAATCGTAATCAAGTCTAATTCACATTCTCCTGACATCTAGAAGTTCATTCAACTCTTTAAATTTGTTTCATTCCACGCGTTTCGTGGCATATTTTGTTCAAGTAAAACATTTCATTGCTTATCTCAGCTACCAAATCAAGCGAATTCTTTCTAAATACCTTAAATGAATTTCTCTCCAATTCGCTGGCACACTTTGATATGTTTTCCTTCGGCGAAAATATTGAATCGCTGATGTCATTGATATTTATCTGTAGCTCAAATCTTGTTAAAATTGACAACACTTAAACTTGAACAGCTTGAAGATAACGCGCTGAGAATGGTCCGAGAAGCAACAGTTTTCAGCAGTTGTCACATCAAATAACCAATGATGACAATCTCGATGACATTTTAATTTCTCACACTCCAAAAAGAGATTTTCTACTTGGCTGCAACTGAAACAACAACAAACAAGCGGCTTTCAAGACAACAGAGACGCAGATTAAATTCTTAAAGAGCGCTAAAAAAAAAAAAGTAAAAAAAGAAAGAAGAAGATATATTTGAGTCTCAGACAAGGAACCATCGAACTGGTCTAAGTCCACGACGGGATCATACAAAGCGACACCTCTTTGAGTGCCGTGCGGAAGCCGACGTCGCCGCCGACGCCGCCAACTTTTGTAAGTAGGCAAAATGCAGGGTGTAGGTAGTGCGGCGAGATTGTTGCCAACTTCATTCATGAGTGTTTGTTTTCAGTGCATCAGCTGCGTGCTTGAACTCGGGATTCAAACTGGGCTAATCCTGCCTGGCACCATCTTGTCTTTGTCAGCCGAAGGGACACTCTGGTGTCTCTCTATCGCGCCTTGTTTGTATGCACTTTGGGCCGCAGACAATAGGCTTAGTGTTACTTTTGCTTATTGTCTACGCTTCGTTTGTCATTCGAGTGCAGTTTGCGTTTGTGTGTGTGTGTGTGTGTGCGTGTGTGTTTTGTAATATTTGCGTCGCAGGCAGGCAACAAAATGTTGGCATATGCCAAACATGCCTCACAGCTAATCAATTAGCATATCCAGATACCAAAAACGACATATCCAACCGATTTTACAATGTTTACACGATCAACGATTATCGTGATTAGCGTGTAGTATTTAACTGAGCTGCATTAATTGATCTGCCTTGATGCCAGGTAATAGTGAACTGTTACTGATTGATGATGTACAACCCAGATCTTGGCTTACATTGTTTACACGATGAACGATTGTCGTAATAAGCATGTAATATTTAACTGAACTGCAATAAATGATCTACTAATTGATAATGCACGCACACCTCAAGCCTTAAGAGCAAGCAAGCTCCTTTTTTATAGGAGTTACCTTACCTTATAATGGCTAACACTCAGACAGGGTCTTACGAATTTCATTTCAAAAAGTTGGATTAAAATGTTTGCGCGATGAATACTTAACGTGATAAACATGTTAAATTTAAGTAAATTGTATTGAATTAGGTGCTAAGACGTTATTTAATAGTTCTATCAGTAGAAAAATGATCTTTTTTCAGCTAGAACGAAATCATAAATTGAAATGGTGTTGATTGATTGACTGACAGATTGACGATGTTCACACAGAGCAGATCTTAGGAGCTGGGCTGCTGCATTTTTCTCTTAAGTCCTCCCCCAAAGGAAATGTAAATCACCAAGCGAAAAAGCTTCCAAATTTTCTAAGAACTTATCCAATTCATAATAATGTGCACGCATAAACGTTAAAACTCCTTTAAACTTCAACGATTTCTTTAATGTTAATGTCTACAAATTTCCTGGCAAATCACAAAATGTTTTATGCTGCGTAAGCCACAAGGTTGCCAGACACAGATGCAGTCATAAGATATGTATCTATATATATATATATAGATATATTGTGTGTGTGGATATATCGCATTTACATGTCTACAAGTCATACTCGGCCAGACATCCAGTCTCTGTCTACACCAATGTCGAGGGGGAGGCAAAAGTTTAGCAGCCAGCTCAAATGCAATTTGAATGCATAATGCAGTCGGGTATGTGCGAATAAGTTGGCATATGTATGCATATATGCTATATATATATATATATATATATATATATTTACACAAATGTTTATATATCTATGTGCATTTAGATATCTGTGTGTACACACCTCCAGAGCAGCACAAGGCGTTCTCTGCGCCTGGCGAGCTTGTCGAAAATTTGTTCGCTGAAAAACTAAAAAACAAAAAGAAATAACAGACATTGGAACTCTCTCGTGGCAGACAAACTGGCCCATGTTTGGTCGTGTTCAGCAAGGCTGTTGCCTGTCATTGTTTTACTAATAGCCCGTTGTAGTTGTCTGGCTCATATGAGCAATCGCATTGTGTATACGCAACGTGGTGCGCCACGAATCTGTTGTTCAAGAGTTTTGCCAGGTCTTGAAACGCTTGGTATGGAGCACGTGCAAGTTTAATTCACTTCAAATATTTTTAGATATTATTCAACTTCAACAGAATCGTCACAATAGTTCGCACATGCGCCTGCTTAATTGAAACGAATGGAATGGAACATTATACGAAATAAATTAACGTAGAAAGAGTTTATGATAAATCAAAATTCAATTTAAATCTATTTTAATTTTATTCAACATAACAGAATCGTCCCAGTAGACGGCACAAGCAGCTGCCTATTTGAAACGAATGGAATGAAACACTATACGCTCTTAATGAACTTAGATACAGTTTAACATATAAATAGATTAAAAACGCTCAGAATGGAACACGCTTAGCTTCGTGTAATTACAAATTTAGGTTTAGTAGAGGCTGGGCCAAAAACGAATTTGAATTCAACAAGAAACTCTAAAGAGCATCGATATGTCACTGCCAACTTGTTTTTCCATTGAAAACCTTATAAAACTATTATAAAAATTCAAATGAAAAGAATATTTGATATAAAGTAATCAGATTTAAAAGAACTTCTAGTTTAGGCACACAAATGCGGCGCAGCTAACTTCTTTTAGCCTTAAAAACTATAAAACAAGTGGAATGAAACACGCACTAGAACAATTTTAAAAGAAAGTTTTAGACAAAGAATTATAAATAACTTTGAATTAGCTTTGAAACGTTTGGAATGAAACACGCACTGCCGCAGTAATTAGGTACTTGTTATATTGCTCAGATGCTCTGTTGATAACTTTGCTTCTCCTCAAAGATCTATCAATACTCGTGCCGCACTCAAACCCCAAACTTCAGTCGAGTGTAAAATTTGTTTTGTTTCACAGTTTCCGAAAAGAAAAAAAAAAACAAAATAAAATGTTCCCATTTACGTCTATTTGGCAACAATAAACCACAGGCAAAGACGGGCTCGACTGACCCCAATGTCAATTATTAACGTATCACTTGACAGCGGCGGCGCGCAAAGCTGCAAACAACAAATATACGCGAAAATGTGATGCGAGGAGCAGCTAACCTCGAGGATGGGTCAGCCAGCGATGGGTATTATTCAGGGTAGGGAAAATGCAGAAATCATAAATCATGACAGACATTGCGCAATTCACTCAACGGTTTTTGTCAAACAAACAAACAATAGAGCCGCAAAAGAGCCGGAGACCAACTCGAGGCCAGGCCCGGCGAATAGGTAACTATATTTTTTAGGGGTGCAAACTCTGCTCCTGAGTTGAGAATAATAATAATGATGATGTGCTTAGATGATAATGATGCTGCGTGTCCGGCTCAGGCAGCAGGATTTGGCTGCGTATTTGGCTGTTGACAAGCAGCATTCATTGCGTCTAAATTATTATTTTATTATTATGATTATGAGGCATAAATAATGAGGCAATGTCTGCCATTAATATGCTCAAATCAAATGCAGGCAAATGTTATAAATATTCACCACGAAAATTGAGAATTCGAGAGGAAAATTATCTGTGTGTGTGGGAAAATTAAACTAGCTCCGAAATGGAATGCAGTTGTGAGTTTCAGAATTCAAGAGTTCGCTTAAATAGGCAAATCTAAAAGCTTGTAATTCTCAAAAAGTTAAAGCTTCGCTTAGGGTAAAAGGCATTCGCAAGCCTAGAGTCGAATTGAAAGAAAATATTTGTAAAAGCTTTACAGCTATGTTTATAATTATATATGATTATAAGAGTAATAAAGAGAACTGAAGACAATTTATAGAAATTTCTCAAAACTAGACAATATATAGAACTAATTAACTGTATACACTGCTCCTAACTTACTTAGATCTTGTCTCAATCTTTAACGACTTCTTAGCACACCTCTCTATCGATAACTCGACCCCCAGAGCTATCTATCTTTCATCTCAATTACTATCCATGGTCCCATCTTGCATCTAATTGCTCATCAAGATCACGCTGGTTTGCCACGTGAGTCAATATATGAGCAGGTGCTTGGCAGGCCAGGGCAGATATCCTGATTCCATTTCCATCAGCAGTCACTGCCCCCTAGCTAAAAACCAAAACAGAGACACTCGCAAAAAATAGAAATGGGCAGGCGAAGGGAAAAGGAAAAACCCAATTCGAAACTAGGGGAAGCAAAATTGCCCATTGAAATGTAAACCAGGAAATCGGGGTTTGGCTTTTTCCGGCTTTATAAGGAACAAAAGACGCACAGAAGAAGCGACAGCGAAACAAAAAAATAAAAATACAAAATATATCTATATACAAAACAAATACAAAGAGCAGAGGTTTTTCAAAAAAAAAAAAAAAGTGTCAACAACCTAGAGTGAGTGAGTGAGAAGAAGAGCGAAACAGAGTGCAGCGCAAAGGAGACAGCTACTTGTATGGAGATAACAGGACGCGGGCAGGCAGGCAAAAAGAAGCTGCTGTTTTGTTATTGTGTATTGTAAGATAATAATAATCATATCGCATTGCATGTTGTTGACACATGAGCAATGATGATGCCGCTTATCGCAGCTATCTCTCTCGCTAGCGCTCTCTCTCTCTCTCTCACGCTCCCTGCCATCCATCTCTTGGCTGTGCATAGCCAGTTGCCGCTGCAATTATTCAACAGCGTAATTAATGCGCCGACTTTCTGTTAACGCTAACAGCGCTCTGTTAACGCGCTGTTAGCTGGCTCTGCTTTTGGCATTTTAATTAATTCGCCTGCGTCAGACAGTTGCATTTAATATGCGCCGCAGCGGAAAATATGTTTTATTCGATTTTCATTTCGCTCTTTTCATTAATACATATATATTTTTTTGTTAATTAAAAACCTGCTTCAGTTGCAATTAATCAGCGACTGTCAATGATGCTTAATTTGCGCCTGCTCTGCCCTGCGTGGCCTACGGGGGACTGTTAAATGAGGCACAGTCTGCGTCAGCCAAGCTTGTTGCTTCCTCAATGTTCGGAGAAGTGGGCGGGCTTTGTTCTGAATTTATATTCTTTATTGAGCAGTCACATATTGATGCCTCTACAGTGAAGCTTGCCTTAGTGCATAGCTATTTTTTTGAGTGTCAAGTAAATTGTTAAGGCCAACAACAGATTTGTTGTGTTTTGCATTTATTTTTGCTTTGCTTAACAGACAAGCTAGGCCCGTTGTACAGTGAACCTTGCCTAAGTGAGCATTGTTTATTTAATTTAGTGCAAATGTAAAAAGTCTTAAACAGATTTTGCTTTTGGTTTTCACATTTCAACTTTAGCTCTAGCGTTAAATGTGGAAATGTGCCAAAAGCCAACAATACGCAAACTCCTAACATATTTTCAGTGCTGTACAACAAAGAAAAACATATTGTAGGCATTTCCCCCAGCCTGGGCGAAGCACTTAAGAGACGTTTAGCAAAATTCAATTTTTGTACAATTTTTTTTTTTTTTTTGCTCTCGACGACTACGCCCAACACAAAACCCCCCTCATCGAGCAGAGCTGACAGCAGAAAACAACGCCCCAAAAGTAAAA
Organism: Drosophila virilis; assembly: GCF_030788295.1. Taxonomy (NCBI): domain Eukaryota; kingdom Metazoa; phylum Arthropoda; class Insecta; order Diptera; family Drosophilidae; genus Drosophila; species Drosophila virilis. The sequence continues at coordinate 32,235,362 of NC_091544.1, forward strand.
CATACACAGCACACACAACCGCACACACACACACACCCGCACACACTGTGAGACATTGAAGAGACCTAGACATAGTACCGAAGCTGAGTTCCGAGCTGCGAGCTGCGAACCCGGCCGTAACGCTCGACAGTGTCTGCAAATGACAGCAGCTTTGCGTTTATATAAAAGCCAAAAACATGTGATATGCTTTTTGTGCACATAGCCAGCGTTTTATATAAGCCACACACAATATAAATATATATATATATATACACACTTACCCCCGGGTCGAACATTTCTTGGCTAAAGCCACCCACAAACAGATTACAAAGCAATGCCAACCCCCGAAAACGAACCAACCAACCCCCAAGAAATGGAAAAAAAATGAACATAAAAACGCGGCTGTACACGAGGACATTGCCGCCATGACAGGCCATGTGCCAATTCCACGCGTTCCGGGCGCCAGGCGTCACGAAATTAACAATTTGGGCCTCGGTTAATGGGCGCGTAGGCGCCGCAAAATATGCAAAGCACATTTCTAAAGCGGCCTATTTCAAAGTTCTGCTGTTGCTTCTTCCTTCTTTTATGTACAGGCTTGGGATTTACTTTATTGAAATATTTAAATAAGTTTGGCAATGCGCACAGCCTAAATGGGATTTGCATGGCCCGGACGTCCTTTGAAAGTGTGTGTGGAAATGTCTTTTGGCTCTGAAATTGACATTTTATAAATGGGGCTACGATTTTGGTTGCCTTTCACCCTCCTGCCCTTGCCCCTCTTCCGAGCTGAAAACTTAAAGCAATAAAATATTTAAATGCTCGTTTTTTATTTTTGAAATGTGAAAATTATGCGTTTTTTTTTAGCGAATACACAAACCCCTTTCTTCTGCCAGGCGCGTGTCGTGCACTACTCTCTCCTCCTGCTCGAACTTGCCCCCCCGCTGAGTTTCGACCGCAAAGCGCACCAGGAGCTGCCCATATGGGTTATGCTCTCTATGGCATACACATAGTACATAAAGCGACTCATAAAAACAGGCACAAAACTGCGATGCAGCCGCGCCGATAGGACTGATAAGAAGCGTAGGAAAAACAGCGTGAGATAGCCGGAAAAACAAAAGGAAAAACTACGAAAAAGACAGCTGCTTGCCGAAATTGATGTAATTAGCCCTTTAAATAGCATGGAAAATTTTTAGAACAGATAACACGTTGTTTTACATAAGAAAAGTGTGTGCTGATAGAATGCAAATAAATACACATTGAACTATTTAAGCAATTGGGAAGGTTGCCGGTTCTAATCCTCAGTCTTGCGGGCTGCACGTTATTTAAAATCTAGATTTGATAACCATATTCGATACTTATAATTACAAATTATATTATTCAGGCTGTCGAAGCGACCCAGTCACCCAGGCAATTGAAAAAGAAGGTCTCTGGTTCAAGTCCCCAGTCTAGTGTCTTTATAATTTTAGCGCTATATTCCATACATTAGAACTGACCCAGTCATTTCAGCATTTAAAAATGGAGGTTGCTGGTTCTAATCCCCAGCCTTAAGTTTGGTTTTTAAACTTAGCGCGATTTGAAGATTCGATTTATATGTTGTAAACTATTAGCAATATTAAAGTAACAATAACATTGTCAATTGACCATGGGACAAAGTCATTCAGGCAATTCAAATAGACGGTTGCTGGTTCAAATCTTCAGTATTTTGGGCTGGGTGCTGCTTAAGAACAAATTTTATTTTCTGGTAAACATATTTCATACTAATAACAACAATAGCAATTACATTGTGACACAGTTATTCCGGCAATTAAAAAGAAGGTTGCTGGCTCTAATCTCCAGACTAATGTTTGCTTTTTACATTATCTACATACTTAAAAAAAAAAAAGAGTTCTTTACTTATAACCATGTTCTAAACATTGTTGTAGTGAGCTGCAAAAGTAACCCAATTATTCAGGCAATTAAAAAAAGAGGTTGCTGGTTCTAATCCCAAGACTAGTGCGAATAGCTTGTGTTAGTTCAATATTTTATACCAATATTATGTACCGTAATAAACAATAATAGTAAGAAATTCATTGGAAACGCACTTCTGCTACAAACTTCAATTAAAATTCCATTTGTAACCTTAAAACAGGCGCCTTTTACGCTCATTTAAAAATACACATGTAAAGCCGACACTTGACATTTTAGCCCCGACTCCACTCCCTCTGCAGCCACGGGCAATGGGTAAACGTTGAACTGTTTGTAAGCCTTCTGGGATCGCATCGAAAGACATTCGATGCGCTTGTTTCTCAATCATTTCTTGTCTGTCAAAATAATTGAGCCAGTCAGTTTTTGAGTTTGGAGTGATTGTTCGGGTAATACGTATATTTATTGCTCTTAAATTTTGACAAATTAATAGAAAATGTCCGTAAATACAAATAAATTAATAAAGCGACACGTTATTCACATTGAAATATCATTTGATTTGAGTTTTGAATCAAACTCAAAGTTTATGCAAATGCGCGTAATAAAGCACATAAATTAGTATTAAATTACAAGGCAGGCAGCCAAACAATAAACAATAAGAATGACAACAACAACAAGACGAAATCACAAAAAAAAAGTCAAACAGAAACTTGTTGAGCTTGTCCAAGAGCTCCGCTGGATGTCTTTTTATATGGCGCACACACAAAGCCCCCAAAGGGACAGATAATAATGCTGGTTTTCACTGTTGCCTCCCCCCTCCTTGCTTGCAGGCAACGGGGCACTCCCCCAATCAAGCACACTCCCCTCCTATAGCCCATAACTATGTCCGCTTTAAGCTCAAGGTGTGAAAATGTTCGATTATTGTCATCGTCTGTTTGGTTTCTGTGTGGGTTGCCAGTTGGGCTCTGTAGCCGCATCTGTGGCCGGGTCTGCGTCCGACTGAGCCGCTTAGCTGCAATTGTCATGAGGCGATGCTTATAATGGCCGCTTAGCTGGCACATAAATGCCATATGCTAAATGGGATTTCACTCAACTTTTCGTTCACGAAGTGCTCGCTCTTCTCTCCCTCACTCATTCAATCTTTTCTCTCACTCTCTCAGTCTTCATCACGTTTACTGAAACTGATGCAGCCAAAGTGGGCGCTTGTTGTGGTACAAGAGCAGGTAACAGCTCTCGCTAAATAGCTTTAAGCTTGATAACAGATTAGAAAATTCAAAAGAAACTAACATAAGTATGTGTTATCATTATGAGTTCTGTTGATATGGTATTATATTTAAAGCATTTAATGTGGTTTACAACACTTTGTTATACAATCGCTATTACAAGCCAGTTTTCTTAGTGTCAATATTATGCAGTTGCTTTTTTCTAAGCTTTATGTAGAACCTACAACATTTTTTAAATATGTTTGCTTAGTTCTAGCCACATTTTTTATGCATTCTTAGGCATTTTTGGTGTTTTACAACACTTAAATAAGGAATCAACTTGCATTATTACACTTAAATAAAGAAGAGCTCCTGTTAACCGTTTTCATTGAGAAAAGGTGATTCAGTCCAATGATTCTTTTTTTAGTTGAGGTTATTTAAGACATTTTACGCCATTTCCAACACCTTCTTTAGTAGTATTTGATAAATGACTGCTTTATAATAACTATTATATACATTTTAAATTCTGAAAAGTCCTGAAAATAGCTGAGTGCATTTTACAACACTACAGCTTCATTTACTAATCCAAGCTATAATATAGTCACGTTTCTTCGTGTTTGTCACGTTCTAGGAACTAATTTAAATGTCTGTCTGTGATAAACCTTTTTATCTACAGACATGAAAACAAAATTTGGTGCATATTTGCCAAATTATGGGTTAGCGCTCATTTAAATTGTATTTCTTATTATTTATGACTAGGTTCAGGCTTAATCCAAAAATGTTATCTTAAACACATCTCAGGCTCCTTTTCGACGGCAACTCTTTGGCCGGGTCCGGGCTAACACATAATTTTGTAATAAGCCATAAAATATCACCCAATCTTTAAATGTTTAGCCCTGGATTGTTTGTTGCTTGGGAAAGGTGTTATGGACATGGCTCTAATGCTTGTATATAATAGATAATAGTTAACCTTTTGACCTTTTTCGTTTCCAACTTATTTTGACCCATGGTCCGTTTAGTTTTTCACATGTCCCGACAAAGGACAATAACAGACGGCCGCGGCACAGGTGAATTTTTTCGTTTTCTGTTTTCGTTTTATTTTCACTCCATGAACGCGTCAGGGTCGGGGTCGGGGGTCGCGGGGTCGAGCGAGTGTGCGGCCGTCGCCGCTGTTTGATTTCAAACAATGCCTTGATCCCGCATAATTTATATGATTTTTCTCTATAAAAATGCTGGACAGACGTCGCCTTTTTCCCACCTTTATTAAATTGTATTGCTATTGAGTTTAAGTTTGAGTCTGAGTTCGAGTTGGAGTTCATAAATGGGCGTCTTTTATGGGCATATATTTATATTTTATGCGTGGCACATAAATAATGTCATTTATTGCCTTCGAGAAGGGTAGGGGAGACACAGGGCACATCTTTTGTTTAAACTTAAACAACAATAACTTACCAAGATTTTCCGTATTTTCCTTTTTCATTTGCCTACTTTCAGGCGAGAAACCCTTCAAGTGCGAGCACGAGGGCTGCGATCGCCGCTTTGCCAACTCCTCGGACCGCAAGAAGCACTCGCATGTGCACACCTCGGACAAGCCCTACAACTGTCGCATCAATGGCTGTGATAAGTCCTACACGCATCCCTCCTCGCTCCGCAAGCACATGAAGGTAAGTACATTTGGCACAGATTAAATTCTGCTGCAGCAACCGACTCTGTGTCTTTAGCTCTAACTAATGCATCCCTCTCCTGCTTTTTCTCTCTCTCGCTTTCTCGTTCCCTTCTTGTGTCTCGCCAGGTGCACGGCAACATCGACGAGAAGTCACCGTCGCACGGCTACGACAGCGATGGCGAGGAGAGCTCCAGCTCGAGCATTGTGACCGGCGGCGCACAGACGCCGCCATCGACGCGGCTGGACGGCAGCGCGGGCAGCAGCAGCGGCGTCAGCAGCCTGAGCGGCGGCAGCGGCATTAAATCGTCGCCGCACTCGATTAAATCGGAGCCAAATCCCTTGCACAGCGTCCATCTGGGCGCCTCCAGCAGCGGCAGCAGCAGCACCGCCAGCAGCAGCGCCTCCCACCTGTTGCAGCAACAGCAACAACAGCAGCAGCAACAGCAACAACAACAGCAACAGCAACAACAGCAGCAGCAGCAGCAACTGGGCCCACATCAATCGCTGCATGCGGATTCGAAATCCTCGCCTGCCCTGCAGCTGATGGCCTCCTCCGCGTATCTGCCACCGCCATTGGGCCCACCGCCGTCGCATCATCATCATCACCATCATCATCAGGTGGCGGGTAGCTCAGCGGCAGCAGCGGCGGCGGCGGCGGCAGCATCGGCGTCTGGTTCGCCGGGCTCGGCGGCATCGGCATCCATGCTGGCGGTCACTGGACATCATAATCATCATTTGCTGTATCATCCGGCGGCGCAACATCATCCGCCTAGTGATTGGTATCATACGGCCGCGCCGGCGGGCAGTGCGGAGGCCATGAATCCATTGAATCACTTTGGCCATCATCATCATCATCATCATCTGATGCATCCGGGCGCGGCGACGGCATATTGAGATTGGGAGAACTGGTGGCCAGAGGAGCCGCCACAAGCGGCAACCGCCGCGCCGCCAGAGGATCCAACAACAACGCCAGCCCTCGACTGGATCTGCTGTCAGCGGCTGCAGAATCTGGCGCTTGTCGCGCAATGTGAAAACCAAATATTTCTGAAAGTTGAAGAAAGCACTTTAAACTTTTTACCTGATAATTGAAAAATTGCTGTTAAATATAAACATTAACAAAAGGAAAAACGAAAACGAAAAAACAAAAACACAAATAATTATTATATTTAAACCTAAATTAAAAACAACAACAAAATTCACCAACGAGTTGAGAATACTTTAAAAACCAATTATTATTATTATTATTATTATGTATTTTAAAATAATATACAAAAAAAAATTGCCTACAATTTTTGCTATTTAAATGTTAGTTTTGTAGTTGCTTTTGTTTTAGTGGTGCGAACAAGCAAAAATTGATTGTAAATTATAAATTTTAAATACCATAAATGTGTAAAATAACATAAATATACATATATACATATTATAATAAAACTTACTTAAGCTTATTGACTATTTAATTGATAAGGTTAGCAAATTTTTCAAGCTGCTTTTCACACTCACACTAGACTCACTAAATGCAACCAAAAAAAAAATAAGAATATTAAAAACAGCTCCTCCAGCTTTCTAGTACAAAAAAAAAACATTAAAAAAAAAACTGAAAAAATTGCAAACACACTGTAAAAAAACTTAATCGAAAAGCTACACATATACGTACGTGCATTTTTTGGCCTTAGATTTTCCAAGCTTAAGAGTACACAAAGTAAAAAAATAAAACAAAACAAAAAAAAAACATCAACACGAAAAATAAATATAAAGAAGCTCTATAAAAAACAACATATTTGATATTATTTCCTATCGAGGGCATCTACAAAATGCTAGAGTCTTATGTGGGAGGTTTACCTTGGAATTGATTTCAAACCTTTCTCCATTGATTCTACACGCGCACAGTCTGAGAACATTGCCAGTTTCATTTTATGAATTTGCGATGCACTCAATAAATGAAAATGAAATTTACATATCAAATAACAATTCACTTGTTAATCTATTCGTTAATCGAATCTGTTAACATTTGACGGAATTCCATCATGAATATTTATATATACATTTTATACAGATTTTATTTGTTAATTTATTTTGATGTTTTGTTTTTTTTTTTTTTTTGGTGGTACCGAAAATATTTATGCGTATCCGATTTCGGTGGCAGAGTCATCAAAAAATTTAATGGACAACATTACAGCGGCTATTAGCAGGCGCTGTTAATTAACATTAGCATAACTTAAGAGGCTATTACACTGAGAGAATTTGTTGGAGAGCATAATATATATATATATATATGAATATATTAATATCCTATGAAAAAAAGTATAATTAACTAAAGAGTGAGTATCTTCAGCTATTTTCGAGTACTTTTATGTAATATGAACAAAACATGGGAGGTTATTACACTGGGAAAATACGTTTGAGAACATAAGATAATTATGAAAATATTAAAATCCTATGAAAAAAAGGCTAATAAACTGAAGAAGAATTGTCTTCAGCTATTATCGAGTACTGTTAAAAAACATGAAAATCACATAGGTTATTACAGGTTATTACACTGGAAGAAAGAATTTTGATATGATATTTATGAATATATTAATATCCAATGGAAAATAGGTTGACAAACTAAAGAAGGGTTATCTCCACCTATTGTTCATTTCTGTTAATTAACATTGGTATAGCATAACATGCAAGTACACTGGAAGAAGCAGTTTAAAAATATTACTGTTCTGTACTGCATCAAGATCTCATAAAAAAATAAAATCATAAGCTATATGTTAATGTTAATTTACATAAGCATAACATAGCAGGTTATTGCACACAGAGAAACAGATTAAAAATAGTTTATTTTGAAGTAAAAGAATATTTGTGACGATAAATATGTGTATTTTACAACCACAAGCAAAGTATTATTTTAATTTATGTGTAATTCATATCTATAGATACCCATAGCTCAAACATTTTGCTCAGTGCAACCCAAGCTGTGACCCCTAAACGTTATAAAGGTGAAATTGTGTGTTTTTTTTGGCAAAACAGATTTCAAGTGATGAAAGGCCCGTCAAACCCGGCCACGGTTGTTAGCACTCCAGCGTGTAACAAAAATCAAACGATTTATGTTTTTTTAATTAACCCAACAATTTGTTACGTGCCTCAAACTGACACACACACACACACACACGCACTCACATATAACGCGAGGTAGGGGCAGCAAATAGCGAGAGGTAGCTGCTCCATCTCTTTTTCTCTCTGTAGCTAGTCAAGCTGTTGGCTGCGCTGTATGAGCATAACGAATTCATATTTTGATTTATTGAATAGAAATCGATTGGATTAATCTAAAGAAATTATATTGCTGCTGCCGTTGCGACGGCCTGTCTATGAGAATTCGCCACGACTGTGCCTCCGGGCTCTCGCTCTCTGGACGAACCCCCAAGGAGGAGCTGATGCTGCTGCAAGTGTGAGTTTGCTATTGAAATTAAAGAAAAACAGGCAGAAAACTGTTTGTGCCAAGCAATTAAATTTCGTATTTTTATTATTTTCTTTTTTTTTTCGGCTCGAAACTTCCAAAACATGTTGAAATTAGAAAATGGGAACAGGTTTGGTTAGATTCGAATGGGTTGTTTAGTTGGGTTAGTTAGCCAGTGAAAAGCGCAAAAGGCGCCGGGCAAATGTCTACAAAATTAAAGCTATTAAAATAAGTTAAGTGCAATTTATTTATGGCAGCTCACAAATTTGTGGAAGAAGAGATTTTTGATTAAAACATGAAATTGCTTAGTTATTTGAGACATCTATACTTGCTATATTTATAAAAAAGTTTGTCCTGACTGACATTGCAAGGAACGCAGTCCAATAGCGAAAATATGTGAGTGTCGATACAACAAGCGAGATGTTGCTGGTTCAAACGCAACAGCATTGATCAAATTTCATATTCGTTTTATTTGCTTTGCACAAAAGCATTAAAACAAAAACCTTCTGGATGTAATAGACGACGATGCGACTCCAAGATATTACCACTTGTCGAACCAAAAAGAGAGAGGTCGCTGGTTCAAACCTAGCGTTAATTATCCATTTTTACATTCGTTTTTTTTTTACTTTGGACCATAGTATTAGAAACACAGTCACACGACTGCAAGATATTTCTGCAAGTCGAACCAACAATCGAGAGTTCGCTGGTTCAATCACAGCAGAATTAATTAATTTAAATATTTGTTCAATTAATTTTGGATCAAAAACAAAGTGTGTTTACAAGTAAAGGACAAAGGAAGACTCCAGAAAATCTTTTCTAGTGTAATTAAAAATAAATTGGTTGAACTGTTTGTAGCCCAACAACAGAAGCCAGCTAAAAAGTGCTCAACTATCACTTTAAAAGTCAAATCTATTCCAATCTATATAGACTAGCCTAAAAGCTTTGTGTTGTTTACCAGCTGCATAAAACTTTTTTCCCATGCCAAAGTGGACGGCAGAAACCTTTAAACAAATCAAGCTGCGACCACACAAAACCCAACAACAACAAACAACAACAAACAACGTCAACAACTGACAAACATTTGCGCCGGCTGAAAGAAAAAAAAAACAGTCAACAAAAATGGCCAAAAAGCGCCACAGACAAAAAACTTGTTGACACAAAGCTCTACACCCATTGTATATGGCTATATGGGCTTGAAGGCTTGCTCTGCCATGCACTCTCTCTCTCTCTCTCTATGTCTATCTCTCTCTCATGTTCTCTCTCTCGCACACAGTTAACCGTTCACTTTGTGTCGGCACAATTTAAGTTTCAATGAGCGACTATTTGTTGCAATTTAAACCGAACGCGTTTATAAATTGACGTCGGAAACTGGCGTCGAGTGCTCAGAGGAGGCCCACCAATACCCCCACCCATAGAACAGGTAACAGAAGGTGGGAGGGAGGGAGATTTGGAGAGGGGTAGCGCGCGGAATAGACCAAATCAACTGGCAGTAGGCAGCGACTGTGACAGCGACAGCGACGCTGCCAGCTGAGGACAGGCAAACATTTTGCACGCTTTGTTGTGGTTGCCGTTGAAATACCCTGTACATATTGAAAATAACTAAAAAGGTTATGCTGCAGTTGTGACAACGTGTGTAACAGGCAAAAGACGTAGCCATAAAGGGATTTAAATATATTTTTGTAATGCGCAGAGAAATCTTATATTTTATCGATAACTCCTTCAATTTCTCAAAATCGATAAATATAAATGAACAATATAGGTTCCTTGAGCATATAACTGAGATTATAAAAGCTAGAGATGGATAACGAGATATATAGAGATAAGGATTAGATACATTTGACTACCTTAAATACCCTTTCCTACTTCCCAGAAAGTCAATAACACCCAAAAGATATATACACACATTTGGTCGTTAGCCTTAAGCCCAGCAAATAGGACGAGGATCGATCTATTTGGCAATGAATTTTTCAAAAAGTAAAGCTGAGAGCAGATATCTGTGTGTATGTGCCTGATTACAGGGTATATTCAGTTAATCACTCTTTGCTTTTAATGCCGTGTCTGCTGTTGTTGTGCTGTCTATTTTCGGTGTGTGTCCGAAAAGCGACGTTTAAATAACATAAATTAATTGAGACTAGTTATAGTTATCTATAGGTATAGTTGTTCGGCTTTTGTGGTTAACTAATTTGTGCGGTTGGCAGTTTTAATTTACCTTTTGCAAATTTTGTAAACTATTCGTTTAGTTGCGGACCGCAAAAATAGTCACTTTGTCAGCGAGCTCATAAATTTAAATATTGTGTATGAATTTTGCTCTTCCTGGTCCAATATAATTTATAATTTTAACTCTACTTTGGTTTTGTATCTACAATCTATACGATTATGAAAATATATTTAGAAAAAAAAAACCGTTTTCTAAGCTAATGTATAGAAAAGGATTAAAAAAGGAATTTTTATTAATAGAAAAGAGATTTGCAAGTCCAACGAAAATGCTTTCTTTAGGTCCCCAACTCTCTCTGATAAAATTATACTTATATATTACAATTTTCACATTTCTAGAAAAAAGATTCTAAATTCTCAAATACAAAGAAGAATTTGCCTTTTTTATTTCTAACTCCCTAAGCTTAATAAAACTATTAAAAACAAAAAAAAAAAAATTCCAAGTTCTCAAATACAAAGAACGTATTCCCCAGTTTCTTACTGCCTGAACTTGTTAAGATTTTAAAGATAATTATATTATAATTATTATATTATATTATAGTTTTACAGTCCTAAGTCTTAAGAAAACGCCTTTCTTAGATATTGAAAGCCCTTGATTAAAAAAAATACTTTACTAATTTTCGTTACAAAAACCTTTAAACAAATTTTGTTATTTTTTTTAAATTATTAAGAAAATTTGTAATTTTAAAATTAAATGAAGAAGGGTTTACAACGCCATATTGTTGTGTCTTGGCTGATTTGTTCTGTGGTCAAGATCTATAGGGCCGCCAACAAAGTTATCCTTGGTTTCGAGGGGGGGGGGCAAACAAAAGACTCGAAGTAAATTAAAAAGCCACGCTACTTATGTTTTTCCCATTTGTAAAACGTTGGCAACAATGGATCGCTGTCCACAAACAACGGACAATCGCGAGACTCGATTGAGTCGAGGCAGACGCATTGGCACCACGATTCACATTCGACTTAATGATGGATTTAACACTTGGCTAATAGTTTTTTGATACAAAATTTAACGCCAAAGCCAAATTACAACAGTCAGGCACACCTCCGCCCCGGCCACACACACGGCAGAAACTTAATTAGTTTTCAAAGTGCAGTAAACAAAAAATATAAAAGGAAAATAAATGATAAATTGTTGATGCAAAGACGCGGCTGGCTGCTGGCTGCTGGCTGCTTCCAAGCTGTCTGGAGCGATCTGTGTTTCTGTGCCGATATATATTGAGTTACGATGTCGGCGGCGGTGCAGATCATTAAAATTACAGAGTTTCCCAAGTTCCCAAGAAATGCCAACAGCTGGCACATCAGAAAAACAAAAAAAAAAAAGAAGTAATAATAAAAATGAAAAAAAAAAAACTTTGTAATTTTTCAATAAGAGACCACAAAACTAAATTAGCTGCTAGCAGGGAACGAGAGCGCATGCAAATTTCACAGAAATCAAAAACGCAAAATGTACAAATAATAATAAAAATAATAAAGAATAAGAAGAAGATGCGGCAGCAGCAGCAGCAGAGAAGGGTGCAGGTCTATATACCAAGCCCAAAAAGTCGTTGCAGAGCCGCGTGTGACTTATGACTGAAGCGGAGACTGGGCTCGGACTTTGGGATCTGGAGACTGTGACTGTCCCAGGGACTGGGCCTCTGCCTCTGCCTGTGCCTGTGCCTGCGCCTGGCATCGTGTGTCTCGTTTCGTTTTGGCCCATGTGCAGACAGTTGCGAAATTATATTTGCGCAGCGTCATGCAGCACCATTGTGTTAAGGAACTGGCGTCCGAGCAGGGACCGAACCAGGCAAAACGACTCCGCGGCCGATTTGTCAGTGCAGACGAATAGTTTAACTGGCCCGAGTGCATTTTGGTACACTCAGCGAAAACAATTGGCAAAACAACAAGTTAGACATCAAAAGCAAGCCAGGTTTGGAGCGAGCTGGCTCGAACCCGAATGCCCATTTTTAGCCTAAAGCCAAAATCTGAAAAAAACAGCTGTCTGAAATCCGAACCATAATAATTTTCAAGGCTGCTTTGGTGCCAACTCATTGTTCTTTGGGGAAACTCAACTCAAGGTTTGAACCAATATTCCTTGAGAAAACTCAAATGCAAGGTTTGAACCAATATTCCTTGAGAAATCTCAAATGCAAGATTTGAACCGATATTTGACTTTAAGGATATAGAAAACCGGTTCAAACCTATAATTTCTTAATCCAAACCTTTATAAACCAAACCTTCCAGCAAAGTAGTTGGCCCACAAGGTGCCAAGCCCAACGAAATTTAAAATGGGTCAAATGAATATGATTAACCCAGTTTAGAAGCTACTATTGATTTATTAATGCGGATAATCACCGACGCATTGATTCAATTCTTGAACTACCTTATTTCTGCTCTCAAATCTAGCATGACTGAGACTTAATTTAAGAATATTAAATAGCTTTCTAAAAGAAAAACTCTGCATATCAATTGGCATGGCAATTTTCGCTGAGTGTAGTTGCTTTTGCAGGTTGTTTTCGGCGTGCACTGTGAGAGGCTGCCCTAGTCCCTGGCCAGACTACATCATCGTCATCGTGCTATTCAAACAAATGATTTACAAAATGTTAAATGAATTATGCATTCTGCATATGCGACTTGGCCATTTCGTGCCATTTTTCATATTAGCTCCAAGTGGAGAACCTGTGCCTCAGCCTCGCAACTCGCAACTCGGACTCGAACTTGGTGTTGGCTTTAATAAATTGGCGTGGGGTGCGCCTCCAGCAATTCTCTTGACCATTTTAGTCTGTGGCTAAGCACTGGGAATTCTATGCTGCGTCGAACGAATGTCAATGCCTAAGCAAACAGCGCTGCTTTTGCCAAAGACCTTTATAATCAAGTCATATAAATTGAGTGCATTTTTCATAATAAATGAAGGGAATTGTCTAAATTATGCTCCTCACTGATATGCCCTGCATAGATGTGCGTGTGGGTTTGGAGAGAGACTCCAAAGTAAAGGGGAATAGGCTAGTCAGATCGTAGATCAAGACAGGTGCTGATTAAAGCATCAAAAGCATCAAAAGTTGTCATGATATAGAAATAATGTTAAAAATAAGGGGTGATATCTTTTGGTAGTGGAAGAGTGTTTGGAGCTGAGAATATTGGGCTGTTCGTTATAAATTACTAGCTGAAATTTACTTACTTATTGCTTGTTCTTTTTGTTCTTTTTCAACCCAATTTTCACCTGTAGACATTCGTGATACGCATTTTTTACACTAAAATAAAATGCAATGTATTGATAAATGTTTAAGGAAAGACTTAAACATAAGATTCCATCCATTTTCAACTTTTGTGACTGGAATTGTCAACATATCCACTTATATCAAACATTTTATGATTCTGCATCGATATATTATCAATATATAAGTATATTTGTTTTAAATATTAAACAGAGAAATCTACTCACCCGAAATACTAAGAAACCCAATTATAGATAGCCCAATTGTAGACATTGCAACATTACCTGTAAAACTATTAAAAATGTTTTTAAGAACACACACACTCACACTCTCTCTTTCTCCGCCTCGCTCGCTCTCTCTCTCTCTCTCTCTGTCTATCGTAAATTATAAACATATCGAGCGGCACATCGTTATAAAATCTAGGCAAGGAATACAATCAAAATCAAGAAGCAAGTCAATGTCTGAATGTGTCTTCATTAACCAGGTAAAATATGTTGATGTGCCTTAAAACAATATTTGCTCACTTTTGGCCCAATGCATTTTAGAAATTTCTGTTTAGTTAGCAATTAAAGCGGCTCAATAGATGGGGGCAATGCTGCTGCAACAGTTGCAACAAGTGCAACACCCCCAGAGCTCCAACATAATGTCTATGCTGGCTGTCAGGGCTGATGTTGTAAACAACAGCGCTGCATATTTAGTATGTGTGAAGAAAATGAATGTGCAACATGGGGCAGTGGCAACGATCGCAATCCGAGACTAACAGTAGCCAGGGGCTGGGCTGCTTGCCTAATTATGCTAGAAGAACTGCCACTATCTCTCTTTATCTCCTTCGATACCCTGTAACTCGAGACGAGGAATATTGTCTAGCTATCGCTAGAAATCTTACTCATTTACTCCAAGTCGATAAATATTGATTTTCAGCCTTGGTATTTGATAAAACTACCTCTCTTTTCCTTCCTGGATACCCTGTACTCGGGGACGAGGCATATTGTCCAGCTAGGTTATCAAATAATAGACGCAATCGTTACGAACCTTCCTCATATACTGAGTCGATAAATATTGATTTTCAGCCTTGGTGTTTTTAACATACCCTAGAGACTCGATATGTTGGTTTTCATAAGGTAACATCGATATAAATCGATTCTTGATCGATCAGAAATTTCCAGATATAAACTGTATATGCCCACATACTCTACATAATTCCAAATACCTCGTCGGGGACTGTGTTAAGGGTATACATTAGTTGGGCTGTATAACTTTTACTTGTGCTCCCTACAGCTCTGTCGAGCACTTGAGCCTTCAGCAAGACCCTTGGCCTGCACTAAAACTGATTTATGCGCTATGCAGGGCCAGACTTGAAGGCGGCTGCGAACTGCCTCTGCCTCTGCCTGCTGAAAGTTTCAAGTATTTTGCGGCGAATTTTCGTAAAGGTGCAACAGCACACAGAACATAAATATCAAAATGCATTGCATTGTTTTTCAGTTCGTGTGCAATAAAACAAATTATGCCTTGATTTTTATAAGCTGAACTTTATGTTCATATAGAAAATATATGGGATATATATGGAAGATGTTGTGCTGTATCCTTTCTGTGTGTGTGTATGTTTGTGTGTGTTTATGTTTGCTTTATTGAAAGCTGGGCGCGATTAGGTTTAGCTGTTGTTGCAGTCGCAGATTGAACTGTTTGAGGATCTCCTCCCGTTTGATAAGGCGCTTCGGCGTATTAAACTGCATTTCCGAATTGTATAGCATTTGCACCTTTGCTGCAATATCTTGTTCCAGCTCCGGTTTCAACTGGACGCCCCTTTGGTAGTAGTCAGTACAAGCTCGCAGCGCACGCTCGGCGAGTCGGGCCACATGTAACTCATAGGTGATCGGCTGCGTGTCCATGTCCGGTTCGGGTATCTTCAGGTCGTCATCATCTTCCGGCTGAGTGCGTCTATAGAAACGCTCGCTGGGCTGGTAGCTGCAGATGCTGAAAGCGCTGCTGCTGCTGCTTGTCCGACTATCCCCACTTGGCAGCGAATTGCAGCTGATATTGTTGGAGCTGCCTTCCTTTGTGGCATCGGTCCAGACAGCTGCCTGTAGCTTGGCCTGCAGCTGGAGATCGTCGTCGCTTAGACTTATGTCCAGCAATTCATCCTCATTGTCGAACACAATCGCTTTGCCCTTGAAGTCCTTGGGCACTTTTAGTAGGGCCTCATCCAGGTTGTATATTTTAAGGGCTCGCTTCTGTTTCTTTGACGAATCACCCAGCTCATCGCCGCTGGGATATTGGACTCCTTTCTCCTCGCTGGCTATGCTTGTCTGGGAGCATTCCTTGGACAACTTACTTTTCGTAGATCTCTCACTCTCTGCCATTGCCACATGGCACTCCCCCACAACAGCCTCATCGTCAGCCTCATTGTCAGCAATTTCCTCTTCCATTTCCTGAATTGTGGGCGTCATGTCTAGCTCCATTTCGAAGCTATCGCTTGGCTCGCTGTAAATGATCTGTATGGGACTGCTCGCACGATCCTGATATGTCTTGGGCGCACTCTGCATAGATCGTGATGTGCTAATTAGGGAACTGTCTGAAGTCGCACCTTTGCTGCTTAAATAGTAATCATCGACGCTAACTTCTTCATTCGCATACAACAGAGAGCTATCAATAGCCTCCAGAGGGGTTATCTCAAAATTCTTTGTGCATCTCTCGCTGGGACAATTTAAATTCGTTGGGGATTGAAGCGCCTTGTGACTTTTATTGTAGGTCTTCCCTGATTTTTTAAGATTATATGGTGGTAGCCGTGACTTGGGCTTTGAGAAGTCGGTATCGCTTTGCTCACAGGGAACGCATCTCTTTTTAAATATCTGCGACTTGGGCTCTTCAACGTCCCTAACAAAGCTCTCTGATTGATAGCAATTTGATTGACTTTTAGATCTTTTAGTAAAGCTCGTTTCCCGAGAGTTGCGCTCATCAACTCGCATGGATGAATCTATAGAAGCATTCTCTTTTAGATCCTTGTATTCATCCGCTTTTCGTTTAGCTATACCTAGCTGAAATTTGAGATCTTCAGTAGATTTTAAGGAACTCGGACTATCTGCTTTAATTTGTTCAGTGTTGACACTTTGCCAGGAACTGCGCTCATCAACCCGTTTGGAAGAGTCTGTCAAACCATTTACTTTTGCGTCCTTGCTATGATCACCTTTTCGTTGGGCTACATTTCGTCGTAATTTCCGCTCTTCAGTAGGTTTTAAGGAACTCTTTAAACTATCTGCTTCCATTTGCTTACTATTAAAACTTTCTTGACAGCTGCTACAATGAGAAGCTTTTCGATCAGCTATATTTCGCCGGGATTTCCGCTCTTCAGTAGATTTTATGGAACTCTTCGGACTATCTATTTTAATTTTTTCACTTTCGCGAGATCTGCGCTCTTCGATGCGCTTGAAAGAACAAATGGCAGCATTCTCTTTCAATTCAGCTTGATCAGCTTTTCCCTTAGCTGCACTTCCCTGGGACGTCCGCTCTTCAATTGGTTTCAGTAACTTTCTTGAATTATTTAAGTCCTCGCTTTTATTGTACTCAAAATCGGTGCAGTCTTGATGACTTCTTTCGTCACGATCATTGAAAACAGCTTCAACTGGAGTTTTCTTAAATTTTTTCACAGAACAAATTCTATTGCCGGTTGGCCTTATATGATATATATCACAATGTTCAAATTGCAGCACTTCTGTTTTTCCGATATCGTTATTATTTGACTTTAAACTTTTTTGTGTAAATTCAAGAGAACAAGCTTTGCTGCTGCGCACTACAGATGGTTCAGTTTCATGAGTTTTCTGGTCTTTGGATTGTCTGTCCCCTTGTTCGCTCAAAGAGTCCTTTGCATCCCCGTGTGATGGTTGGCTCCCAATAGCTACCTGATCTCCATCAGAAGCCCCTGCCAGCTCACTTATGTACTCTTCAATATAGGTGTTATAGCCACTGCGTGATTCTTGCTGATAACGAGCTATGACATGCAATTGTTCTTGAATTAAATATTGATAATCCTCTTCGGTAAAATAATTATCATTCACTGATGATTGAAAGTATTCCGAATCCTTGTCGCTTTCGTTTGAACCCTCCGTTGAGTACTCATTGGAAATATGGGGCTGACCCAAGTACTCTACCCAACGCGCTGTACGTTGTCCGGATTTGGATCTTATATAGTGTTCTCTTTTTTCTTCCTTTCGCTTAGATTCCTTATTGGTATATACTCTGTAGATCTGCTCGGCTTTTTCCTGTCGCGCTCGTGACTCCTCGTAGATTTCGCTATAGATTTGACTAAAAGTTTTCGACTCTTCACTCGACGACTGCGATAATTGACTAATATCCGTGTCAGATTGTTCCCTCGGGTTAGCTTCATTAGCCGTTAAGTCTTCCCTTGCGGAATGTTTTTTTTGTCCTTCAATTTTATTATCAGCCAAGTCTTTATATTTTGCGAATTCAGTTTTGCTATCGGTAAAGGTTTCTGGCTCAACTTTGCGTATGAAATTCCTTATAGGTACATCTTCCGGCAAGTGATAATTGGCAGCGGCATCTTTTTCTGCTATAAACTGTTTGACATAACTTTCCGCTCGCTTTTGGCATTTCTTATACAAGCTTGGATCGCTATCATCCGAAAGGCAACAGTAAGCCGTAAACTTGGCTTTTTGTTTGTATTTTTGGTCAGGCCGTGGGCGTGTTTCCTTTTTACGCTCGTAGGACCCTCGATCCCATTCGGCATACTCACTGCTCGAATTGAAGCTTACATCTTGTACTTCAGAAGATTCTTCGGGACGCCGCTGCTGACCCAGATTGGAAGCATTTTGAGACATGGGCTGCAGTTAATCAGAAGGGGGATAGGATCATAAGCCCGAGTAGCAGCTGCGGTCTTCTCAACAGCTTACCTATCCTTTAAGTATTCGTTGTGCTTTATTTTTGCGCAACTTCCTCGAGTAGCTAAGCGAGCCTGGTAACCAACTTGCTTTCAGTTAGGTTCTGTGTGTAGTGTGTGTGTATTTTATGTGTTATTTGACACAAATAACACCGACAACAACTTACTCCACAAACTCACACATAAATTTCATCACAGTAATGACCTTTGCTTTCGGCACAACCATCAATTTGGTTCCAGGGCGATGCCACACACAACAACTGCAACAACTCGGCAGCCAAAAGGGAGCCAGACCCAAACGGGTAGCCATGTGCCAGGCCACAAAGCACAGCACAACAAACGCAAATCAATTAGCTGCAGCAACAGGAAAATTCAACAACAACAAAACAAAGGCAAAAACTTGGAAAATATGTTGAGAAAAATAGTGCTTGATTAGGCGACGCCTAAATGCTCTAGGAAGGGTAGGACAATGAAGGGATGGAAGGAAGAAAAGTGAGGCCAGGTCAGACGGCCCGTTCAAAAAAATATCGTCTCCAAACCGATGGAAAATCGTGGATACCCTAACAAAGGGCAAACGGAATGTAAAGTGGCATAAGCCCAAAAACTTAACTTGCCCACACAACGCGCCCGCAAGTGCAGCAAGTAGCAGGAGAGGTGGTGAGGGGTATGTGAGGGGGGAAGGGGGGGGGGGGCCTCGTTCTGAGGAGGTGCTGCTGAAAACTAAAGACCGATCCGTTACCAGCTACATTAGTGTCACTTAACAGCTAATTATGCAGCGCTTGTGAATTACTTTTTAATTTGTTGCTGCGCGTGCTCCAAAAATAAATAAATACAGAAGAGGAGTAGCCCCGAGAGGAGCTGCCGTATTGCGGCCAACTACAAAACTCAAGTGGCAGCATTTTTCGAGTGGATCCCAGACAAAAGTTTGGGCCGCGGCAGCCAGCTTGGCTGCCTGATGCTGGCTGCCGGTCTGCCGGTCTGCTGGCCACTTTCGATTTGGCTCCTTCTGTTTCTCCAAGTCTGCGGCACGTGCTGTGGGCGTTCACTTTAATTTAGCTGCCTACCGTAGGGCACCCGAGGGCACAATGTGCCCGGGCCAGGCCAACAAACGAACCGTAGCTTGCTGCAAAATGGGCGTGGGCTTTTGGTTGTGGTCTGCCCATTTTGTGGAAATTATGTTGTTCGTGGAGCTGCAGATGCAGCGGGAAGAAGTGCTGCAAGCAGGTGGCACAAGTACCTTTTGCAGTAGGTATTAGTGAGTAGTTGCAAAAAAGTTCCGGAAGCAAATGAAAATAAAGAGCTAAGGATTAAAGTCATTCCCTAACAGCAGTTGGCTTTGGTAAAATGGTAAGTGTCAATTAATTCTACTCTTCCTTGTTTGTGTAAGATCTCAACTCTTGGCGCTCTTAATTCGCCTCTGTGCATTAGGACGCTCTTAGAACTTCTTCGTGGGAGAAGGTTAAAGCGCCGCCGGGCTAGGTGTAGCTGTAGCCAGTTGTCTGCCCAGGGGATTGCTGTGAACCAACAATCGATCTGCCTAAGTGGAAGTTGATCTCGGCCGCAACAAGCGCCACATTTAAGTCTCTATGCAGAGTTGCGCTCCACTTTAAGCTTAATAGCTTATTTTGCATGATTCCTGTAAGCTCAAAGATCTCGATATAAGACACAAGCTCCCTACTCGGTATATTTTCAGAATTCCAAACTTAATACAAGCTTGACAATCTTTATGGCAAGTTTTAATTTCTGTAATGGCTGCCGCTAATTGACTTCTTTTGAGTGGAAATTCTTTCTCTAGCTTCCAACTAACTTAACTGGTATTCCTATCGCTCCGTATACCTTTTGATCTTCACGCCTTCGGTTGGCACGCTTCGAGCCGCTCAATTCTCTCTGTGTTGCAAGTGTTAATTAGACAAAGCTAATTAAAAATTTTACGCACACACGCGGTCCAGCGCCAGGCAACCTGACCGCAAAGTAGCCCCAATCAGACCGCAATCACGGCAGCTACTAAAAACGTAGTTGCAACCGAGACGGAGACGCACTCCAAAAGCGGCGCAAGACACATTTATTAAAGTCGCTCAGTCGCTCAGTCGGCTCGATTGGATAGCCTGGGTAGCATAAATCGTTCGACTGACATGCGACAAAACGTGCAGGTTACATTTGTGCGGTGCGATTGAAGGAAGGACCAGAGACGAACAGCGATCAACGATCGACGATCGTCGACGGGCTGACGGGTAATTAAAAATTGATCACGTTTAACAAAATGCTACCGAAACAATATATCACAATGCCTGGGGCAGGCACGAGAAGCAGGACGCAATGTTGACAAAGTCACAAAGACGATCGCAGATCGAAGATTGGACATATCGATCGGTTCGGCTGCCACATTAAAGTCAAAGCTACAGGTTACAGAGAGACTCCCTCTCTCTCTCTCTCTCTCTCTCTCTCTCTTCCATCTTGCAGTATTTTTTCGCTGTCAGTTCATCAATAATTCATTGCGACTGAGTGATCTATTCAGCAAACGATCGCCAAGGAGCTGCAGCATTCGAACGCGAGAAAAAAGATATTCCGCTTGTCAGCTACAGCACAAGTGTTTTTTCTTTCCCTGCATTATGCCAAAACAAAATTGTGCCATAAATACAATAATGATAAGTAAAAAAAAGAGAAAAAAAAAAAAAAACAGAAAGGAAAGGAGAGTATAAAGAGCGCCAAGACAGCTACAATGAACGCGGTTCCGCTCATTATTATTAGCCGAGTTGAGGAACCCTTCAGAACGGGTGTTGCTTTTTCACAATGAACTTCGGAGCTGACAAAAGGAATGCGAAACCGAATGCGAATGCGATGGATCCTTTGATTGAAAATTGCCGCTGCAATTTTTGACAGCACATCACAAATGTTATTAATGCGTGCAATGCGGTAGGCCAAAACTGCTTACGTCTCCGTTACGCTCTCCTTGTAGCAACAGTTTAGCTAATGGACTGCAAGCTACTTGGCCCAGTCAAGCTTTAACCCTTGACATGCGCGCGCGCCCGCTCTTTCCTCCCAAAAACATTGCGAGGTGTTGACAAAACATAAAGTTCGTGTGAATGCCAACACGTTGTGACAATTGTTTGACAACAATAACAGCAACAACAGCACAACTATAAAAAGGTCCCCAGCGCAGAGCCACAGCATCATGACTCTCCTCCCACAGCTACATAGTACGAGAGCTGCCCCCAGAGCTGAGTTGAGCTGAGCTGAGCTGAGCTCTGCGCCCGGCTACATTGCCTCGCAATCATCGATAACATTTTCGCAGTTGTTGTTGCAGTTGTAAAACGTGCAGGCCGCGCGCGAACATTCAAAATATGCAAATGCCACAAGGAGAGCAACAACAATTGGCAAAAGCCACGCAAAAAAATAAAAATAAAATAAAGCTTAAGTTATATATACCGAATCTTGGATACCCTAAACAATTGCAATCGCTTCCAACATGGTTCAAGCAGTTTTGCTATTCTTCTTTGCTCAGCTGGTGAACTCTCTGAAGTTTATTTACCCAATTGCATTTACACTCCATCCTTAAACAAATGATAAGCTGGCGCACTTTATGGAGTTCATTCTCTTGCAGTTACGATCTTGAAATCTGTTTTGCTATTCTTTTTTGTGCGTCATCCTTAAACAAGAGGTCAACTGAAACCATCAACCGCGATTATTGCTGTTCTTGTTTATGTGCTATCCTCAATTTTCCTTCACAAGAATTCAATAAATTAATAATCAAGGAATTTATTCACGTCCCCAGAGTCTAAGCTACTGACACATGCCTGGTATTCAATTACAAAGCACAACGAAAATATTATCAGCGAGAGAAGTGGAATTTGAATATCACTCTAGAAACTCTATAAAAGGAATGTAAGGAATCTTTCCAGCTTGAGCTCTTACTTCTTCAGTTTTTGCTTGCCAATTTGATAATGTAGTCAAAGTATTTTTCATATTTTCGGGTAGGGTATGCACAACAATCGTCTACTGCAATCATCATCATCATCGTCATCGCTGTCGACGTCGACTGCAGCGTCGCTGTCGCTGTGCTGTCGCTGCCTTATCGCCTGGGGGCATTCAAAATGTTTGTATAGGAGTCATTGCATATTTTCTGCTGGCTTTTTGAAATTCCGCGAAATGTTGCTTTTGGGCCATAGACGGCCAAATTGAAACTGGCTAATCATATTGACAAGCGCGACAAATCTTCAACAGCTGACAGACATTTCGGTTTCGCTTTTGTGGCAGCAGCTTGTTAAGCAATTAGTCATCGCTCGATAGATACGATACGTTTATATCCATATATTAATAAAAGATTTCGACCTGACACACTGAAGCTGCATAGCGTCGGACCAGCAAGCGACAGATTACCGGTTCAAATTAGATAACAACTACCAAAAACAGAAAGTATATAAACACTTCAGGCTTCGATAAAGCGAATTAATAAACCTCCTTAGAAAATAACTTTATTTGACATTATCGCATACCTATTTCCCACTTATTTTCCCTTAGGGATTGTGGCTGAAAGAAACTCGCAAGTGCAAGGTGCATACCTAAATGATGAAAGATAATATTAGATCTTTGAAATTCCTATTTTGTTATTTTGGAGCTATCTAGTAGCTTATACCTCTGCCGCATCTACCTACATGCCATATGCTCGCAAATTTAGAATACCCGAGCTGTGTTTAAGCTCCTTTATGGTGCTCCCCCGCTTGTATCTGGAACTGTTCTGCTGTTCATCTTGTGCTTGTTCGGGGCAAAAGGAACAAGACGAGAGCAAAGCAAAAGCAAAGGAGTGGAAGAGACAAAGCGAAACGAAGCGAGGCATATTGATATCGTGCATATTGATCTTGTTTGGCGATAAGTGTGGAGTCTATACTCGTACTCGTATATAAAAATATTTGCTACGTTTGGCTTAAGCCACTTCCATGGAAGTTGCTCGCATAAAAACCAACCAAAAAAAAAAAAAAAAAAGGTAAAAATACTGAAAGAGGAGCAAAAACAAAGCGCAGTTCCACACGGCTGCAACAACTGGCATTAGACTCCAGCGTTTTGGCCAGTAGTTGTTACGTTTTGGGGCTAAACTGCTTTTGCGCTGCGGCATCGCAGTTGAACCCAGGGTTGCGCCAATGGGCAAGTGAGCCGGGCCAACCAGGCGGTCGGGCCCGACCAGGCGACTGTGTCTGGTTTTTGGGGGCACATGTGGCCCAACACCAGGCACAGCCTCAGCCCCAGCCACAGCAACAGCTATGGCATTCTCACACGACCCAAAGCGTTGGTCAGCTGTACGATGCATGAGCATTGGGCATGGGTTTCGGGCCTGAAAACTGCGGTCTAGGCAGACCGCAACTATAAATTTCATAATGGCAAAACGGGGTAAGCGTTTAGCTGGCCGCGACTGGGCTCCTCATGAAGGTCTTTGCATTTCTGCGAATTAATATTCGTGTGATTTTTTATCGTTATTTGATTTCTGCTAAATATATATTCGCCTCACTGTGCGCGCACGTCCAGACCTTAGAAAGAAGTCAAAGTGTCAGCCATAATTGTTATGATTGAGTACGAGGCAATCGTGCTTTCCATGCACTTTATAAAAGCAGCTGCGACCTCTCTGTGCTGTGCACACATGTAGCTGTCACCCTTCTATGTGATTCTCATGCATGCAAGTAGTTGCATTAGCAATAGAAAAATAAAGTAAGCATTCTTCAAAGGTGAATGATAAATTTTAATCAGAATGGTAATTCTCTAGATACCTATTAAAGTCTAGCATAACTGTTTTTGTTTTTATGAAAATTGAATAAAACGGTAAGCCTTTTAATTCTATAAACTGTCAACGTTCTCCAGAAAATGGCAGAGCAATTACCATTGCATTACACAAGTAATTAGTGTTCCAAAGCCGATTCTCAAGCATGTGGCCCATAGTCATTAAGCGGCCTCAACTTTAACCTTTTTAATGAGCCGCATATTGTGGGCCACTCAGCCACGAGTTGAGCGTCACCCACAGGCAGACGGCTCACATAAAATCATAAAATCTGCTCACATGAAATTAGCCATGGCCATAAAAAGAGCCCAACATAAAATGCCAAACAAGAGCGCCAATGTAATTATGCAAAACAAACATTTCAATATGGATGCGAGAAGAGTGCGAGCGAGCGAGAGAGATGCGGGACTGAGGGCGGGGGTGGACCTTAGCTGAATTAACTTATTAATTCTACGAGCGGGAATTTCAATTTTTGTGATTGGCCTTTTTCAATGAATTCTTCGAGTTTTTATGGCCAGCTGCAGCAGTCGCAATGTTTATGTTATTAATTTCAGAGCTGACGTCGCACACGGCGTATGCGGAATGTCTCCAAGAACAGAGATAGAAGAGCTGCTTGAGCAAAAGAAAGAGCGAGGAAGAATAACAGAAACTGACCACAAAAAAAAAAAAAAAAAACAGCAGCGCGTAATTTAATATTTCGTGGCGCCAGCAGAACTATAAAAAAAATCAATGCCAGAGCAACAGTTGCAGGCCCCAGCTCCATCTACAGCTCCTGCCTTAGCCGCAGCTTCAGGTTGAGCTCCAAAATGAAATGACTTAAGCTGCGCCATTCATTATGACAACACGACGTTGGTTGGTTCCCTTTTTTGTGGCTGCTGCTGACCAAAGACAGAGCAGGGCGCAGACAAGGGGTTTGGCCAGGGGTAGATTGGTCGCATTGCTTGCAGATTTGCTGCTGCTTCATCTTCATCATCTTTTGGGGCAGGCACAACAGCGGCAGCAGGAACAGGCCGCTGCAGGTCCAGCGTTCCTGTTTCCAGGCGCAGGCGCAGTAAAAATGTCTGCGCCAAACACAAATTTTGTGTTGAGATTGCGATCATTTCACTGATATCGTCGCGTCGCATTCAGGCGTGTGCGCAGGCGCAAGCAGGCCTCGGGAGCAGCAGCAGCAGCAGCAACATCAACAACAACAACAACAACAACAAAAACAAGTTGAACAACGCGTGACGCAAAAATACCAAACACAACATTTGACTGTATGTTGTTGTTGTTGTTGTTGCTGCTGCTGCTGCTGCTGCTGTTGAATATGGCATGTGACCCTTTCTTGTCACAGCCAAATGCACTGCAAGAAATTTGGCTGCAAAAAAAAGCTGCTCAAAGAAGAAGGGCAAGTGCCTGAGGCAATTGTAATTTACAGGAGCTTAAATTTATGCCCCAGCTCCCCCTATTCCTGCTTTATATTCTAAAAACCAAGCCAAACCAAACTAAGACTTGAACCAGCATATTCATTTGATGGCTTTTAAGAAAAATTTAAGTTTACACTTAAATTGGGATCTATTATAAGCATAAGCAATTAAAGTTTCCAGCATTTCTTAACTGGGATTTGAACCAGCAATCTTTTCTAATGGCCAAGGTCTTTAACCTATTAAAGTTTTCATCAGAGATCAGCAAAGTGTATCTATGAATAGTGATTGTAAGATTATCTATGAACACTTACTCTGAATACGAAAAGTTTACACAAAGACGCCTTTCTATGCAATTCTCAATTAATTAAGTGACTCGAATTAAGTGACTCGAAACTAAGCACTCAATTAAGTAACTATACGTAGAACACTTCTGATGACTCACAAGCAAACAACATCAAATGCACATGTAATCAATTTTCACTCACAAACTCTCTACCCTCTTCATAGTTTATGATTCTCCCGAACTTAATTCAATTTATCAACAATCGTCAGAGCTGTCAAAAGTTTTGTCAGTGCAAAAATTCGCGCATCAAAGCTGCGTCAGTTCTTTGCATTATATGTTCAATGAATGATATTTTATGCCTTAGTTGCAAATCTGTGGGTTTGGTTTTTGTTTTTTTTTTTTTTCAAGTTTTTTTTTACCTCAACGCCTGGTTTCCATAAGGTACGAGTAATGTGTATAAAAATTGTGAACATGTGGGAACTGTTTTTTTTTTTCTCGATTTTTCGCTGGTTTATTTTCATTTGAAGTTTTATATGCTGGTTGCTTTTGGTCATTGGACAACATCGACGACTGCGATTCGGACACGGACTCGGATCGGAGTTGGTGTTGTTATGTCGTACTCATTTCATTTTTGATTTATGCAGCGAACCCTTTCTAAATAATAAATAAAATATGAAATATGTCGACTTTTTTGTGGTTCTTGTTGTTGTTGTTGTTGTTGTTGTTATTGCTGCTGCCCGAAGGAACAGAACTGCCAGAGATGCCAGAGTTGACTGCAGCTCCTTCAGCGTGGATTGAATCTGGTGTCGTTTTGTTAAATGTCCATCAAAATCATTTTTGTGTCTCAACAAAGCTGAAAATGTATACATCAAATGCTCTGGCCTCATAAATTATATTTTTAGGCTGAGAACTGCACAAACTGTTTTGTTTTGTTTTTTTTTTTTCATTTTCATTTTTTTCGTTTGTCATTTGTTGTTTGCCAGAAATTGAAAGTTCCCTTTGGCTGCTGCCAGAGACTGACAAGTGAGTTTTCGATCTTTGATCTTGTGATCCTGGTTTGTGTGTGGTGCACTCTTGAGTCTGTCTTTTTTTTTCTTATGGGGGAGACCAAGGAGCTTCATGGCCGGCTGGCGCTAGTTGGCTGTCAAATTAGTAACCCGCTTCACGGTCCATGTTCAGGTATTGCATCATGCTGTGCAGGATGGGAAATATAATTTGTAGATCCTTGCCAACGATATCTTATGTGGATTACTCATAAACCAGAACTTAAGTAGAACGAACTTTAAGTAATATATTTTTTAGCGTTTTGTAATCTAATTATATACATGAGCCCGTCCTGACAGGCTCCAAGCAAGCGATTCGCGGTGGTCTTAGCGTCGGCATCCAGGACAAGATGTTTAGGAATCGAACGCCCGCGGCTTTGTAGAAGCACTCAAACATTTTTGATACCCATTGCATTTGCAAAATTATTCATTTAACCCGAACGACACCTGGTAATTTGTTTAAAACAAGTAACCAAATTGCAGGTTCAAACCACAATTGAGTAGATTTTTTGTCCACTTATCAGGACTTAAATTTATTAAGCAAGGTTCATAACTATCACATCTTGTTTATAAATACTCATACACAAGCGGGTATAAGCCGGCCTTTGGCTGCAATTCCTAAAATTGCTGAAACAGGTGTTTCAATGTAGTCCTTTGAATATAAAATTAATATAAAACTTCATCATAGAAATCTTTGAATTTCTACCGAAAAAGTTTGGATTCTGCGAAAAGTGTGAAACACGTTTCAAATGATCTTTCATATAGATCTTTGAAAATGAATTTGATCGCGGAACGTTACGAATTTTCCCGTTTTTTTTCCGAAACCCCGTCTTAACGTGCACGTACATCACATAAGATAACAGCTTTCAGCTTCCCAGCTCTTACGGTATTGGCTGTGCGTTTTTCACCAATCAGTCACTTATTAAATCAGTCAATCAGTCAGTTAGTCAGTCCGTCATTTAGTTAGTCATCCATTCACTTAGTCAATCAGACAATCAGTCAGTCAGTCATTCGAAAAGTCAATCAGACAGTCAATTAGTCATTCAGTCAGTCAGTCATACAGTGAGTTAGTTAGTTCAGTCAGTTAGTTAGTTATTCAGTCAGTTAGTCAATCAGTCAGTCAGGAGAATCAGTTTTATATATAGATATCTTTTAAATCCTATTTTTACACTTGCAGCCGTATTCCTGGCGTAGCTTTTCCATGGGTTAACTTATATTTATAGCTCAAATAGCTATTTTCTCCTGCAGGTCTGCTTTTAGCTTCTGATCTCTCTACTTTATGAAACAACTGCGGAGCGAGTTACTTAAGCTAACGACTAGACCTATAAGCAGCCCCAGTCAACTCCTCCTTTCTCTCTGCCGCTCTCTCTTTTCGCCCTGCAATTACCATAACATAAATCAAAGGAATTTTTAAGCAAGAACAAGATGTGGGAAGTGAGAAACGTAAATGTTAAAGCAACCGGATAAGCATAAAAATAGGCATTCAAATAAATAGACTAAACCGGATTTGCAACAAACGTGCGTCGTCTGCACCCACAACAAACGCACGGATATCATCCCCCATGGGCACACACACAACACACACACCTCGATATCCGCTCGTACAATACGACGCACTTTCTAGCAAGGAGCGACTGCAAGTGAAGTCTGCGCCTGGTTGCGGGCCTGAAGACCCGGCATTATCCTTTCACACGCAGCCCTATTGTGCGGGGGTTGTTGATGTTGTTGTTGTTGTTGTTGCCGGCTTGCTCGGAAAAAGTCAATTAAAAAAGTTAAATAAATCATAACCTTGGCAGATGATTTGATTGCGGCATGCGCACCAATCCTCGCCAGGCTACAATGTAACCCCGCACAGGAGGATGATGGAGAGAGCGGCGAGAGCGGAGGAGGGCGTGGCGGCTGCCGGCTGTGGGTGGCGGGCGCTGACATTGGCTGTGTTTGTTTGCTTGAGGCTTTTAGAGTTTTTGGCCCCGGTGCAAGAAATTCTTCCGTATTTACTTTTCGGCTGCTGCGGTTGCCTGCCAAGGCTTTGCTTCCTGTAAACCGGGGGTGGAGGGGGTTGGATGGGGGCACGTTCTGGGCGGACATCCGGCTGCTGCTGCTGCTAGTTGTTGTCGTTGTCGTTGACTTTGGCAATCATAACTGTAACTGTGCTCGCTGCCAAAATTTATGAAGTGTGCCGCCGTTGACGATGACTTTGCCACGTGTCCTGCCCCAGCACCAGCCCCTGCCCCGGTGCCTGCTTCTGCCCTGCGCCTGTTTCTGCCGACGACTGCATTTGAGTCCTGGGCGTTTGCTTCTGCTTGTTTTACGTTCATTATTAAAATTTCTGTCCGTCCTTGCAAGTGATTTGCTTTGATTTTGATTTGCCGTCGCGTTAACTGGCATTTATCATATTGCGGCAAATGAATTTTAATGAAATATCATTTTTCCTTTTTCCTTTCGTTTTTTTTTTTTTTTGTGATAATTTATGTTGCCAGCAACATTTGTCGCATTCCCTCTGACATTTTTTTTTTTTTTTTTTTGGTTTTATTTATTTATTTTTTTTTTTTGGCAGACATCTTAAAGTTGTTCGCACCCACATCCGTTTCCGGCTTTTGGCTGCCCTTGCTGAAATAATGGAGCAGGCTCTGGAAAAATGTTCTTTGCTCCCCATTTTTCGCCATCTCCGTCTTTCTCTTTCTGTCTCTCTCTTTCGGGCGTCGTCCATTACGCCAAGATTCCTCACTGCGCCAATACGTTTCCGTTTTCCTGTCTGCACTGACATTTGCAGCATGTTGCTTGTCATTATGTTTTTTCGTTCTTTTCTTGATACCCTGTACTTGGTAAATACTTACAAATGGTAGCCCAAACGAGCTCAAGAACTATGCGAAGCAGCGCCAGCATATTTAATAGACATTCGCTTGAACACGGCAAGGTTTATATCATCTTTTCAGAACAAAAAGTTTCCAATTCTTGACTAACTTTTAACCTTTATATAGTATCATTAGCTCGATTATAAGCCCCTTCCCTATATAATATTTTCTTTTCATTTATTTCTTTCCATGCTACAGGGCATGTGATAGTCCGTCTGTTTACTTCTCTTTCGCTGTTGACATTGTATTATTATTATTATTATTATTATTATTATTATTTACTTTTGGCTTTCAGTCGCACTGATTTAATGACAACGAATAAAAAATTTATTATGCGTAAACGTTTCGAACGTAACGCTCAGGGGTGGCGATGCTGATATTGGCAACGATATCTCTGCTTCTGCAATGATTAGCCCGGACAGAAAACGTGCCCAACCCTTGTTGGTAGAGATTGTTCTGTCAGTGTCACTGTCATAACTGTGTGGGCGTTGTCCTTCGTCCTTCGTTCTGTCGCTTGTCGCTTTGTCTGGCAGGCCATAATCATGTTGTCATTAGCACATGACCCTCACTAGCTGAACCCTACAAGGAGCACTCGCCAGTTACTTGGCTGCTGCTCCTGCTACTGCGGGACGCTCAAATTACACACAAGCACACACACACACACACACACACGCTTACAGTTGCAGTTGAAAGTTGCATCGATTTGCGGTTTTCACTTGAGCTGGCTTCAAAGCAACCGAATCTAAAGTGGGCTGAGGCTTTGCTGTTCCATATTTATATTTAGCGAGAGATGTGGAACGAGATCTGGAACATGCACTGAACATTTTGAAGTCTTGCAGTTCTCTTCACACTTCCAGCTGTTGCTGCTAAAACAGTTTAATAATTATACAATGAAAAAAGAAAATATCTAACAGTCGGGTGAAATTGAGTAGGCAAAAAATAATCTTGATTAAAGTCTGACTGCATCTGATATTTATTGATATTCTCACACAGACCTCGCTCTACTTCTAGCTGTTGCTGCTAGAACCGTTTGGGAATTATACGATAAAAAAGGGAAAACGTTGCATACTTATGTTATTTAGTAGGTAACAATAAGTCTGCATTATACAAATAACATGTCTATCGTGTAATCTGCCTTCATCTCAAATCTCCACCTTTCACACCTGTTTAATAACTTTATACTCTCGGCAAACTTTCTTTTCATTTGCTGTTGCTTTCATCCATACTCTGTGCTCTTAAACAGCTAACATAATTAATGTTCAGTTCAGGGACTTGACGTGGTTTACGGCTTTAAGGTTTTCAGCCATTATATCCAGCTGCCTGTTTAAGAGGTGTTGTCCAAGGCAGGGCCATTAAAATTTCAATAGCTCTGTTTATATGATGTAGCTCCCCCGCATCTCCTCAGCCCTTCTGCCAAAGGACCAATCGTCGCTTTCTTGTCTTGTCAATATTGAACAATTCATGCGCATTGCGTAAACATCCGTTAAAACTTTATTTTATGGCCGCCATTTTACGAACATTTGGTGTAAATACATTTCCGGGCGCACCGGACACTGGACTCGAGCCGGAGCTACGAGCCAAGGCCTGAAGCCGGGGAAACCGGAGCGGAGGGACACTCCATTCAAGCGCAGGAAGCGCAAAAAATGGCGACGCCGCAGATGACAAAAGAGCATTGGGAGGCTGCAGGGGAGCTGTTGAGGAAAGAACGAAGAAGCGGCAGTAGAAGAGCCCAGGCATAAATTATGCACTGCAAAATAAACGACGAGGCACACAATAAAAATCGGCAAAAAATTGTGTACGCAATCAGAAGCGCAAAATGGCAAAGAGAGCAAAAGAACAAACTTACGAAAACGAAGCTTAAAATGCACTACGATAGTAGGGAGAAGAAGAGAAAGAGAGTTATGGTGTCTTTGTGTGTGAAAGAGAGAGCAAGAGAAAAGAATCCTCAGTAAAAACCCGACCTTAAACAGAAAAACAATAGTTAAATATTTTTGAAAAACAAAATCAAATAAAAAAAAAAACAAACACTAGATCAAGAAAATAAAAATATGTTTTAAAAAAACAGATACATTTATAAAATCTATTGAAATTTGGAAAATAAATAAGACATTTTTAAAACAAGAAACTTATCTTAAGATATTTTTAAATCTCTTCCAAATAATATTTATATATATTTTTTTAGGAAAATGCATTAAATTTTAATAAGTATATTCAAAGTTGTGCAAATACAATGAAACTATTTTAAAGATAAACTTTTCAAATAACATATAAATAATTTTCCAATAAATGAAAGTAGTTGGTACAAATAATAATAAAAAAATAGCGTAACATTAATGTGAATAATTTTTATTGGATACAGTTTATATTTTAGCTATAGCAATTTTTTACAAGAATTAAAATATACCAAAAGTACATTCCAAAACGTGTAAAAAAATGATTGTAGGTAATTTTCTGCATGTCAAGCTGATAGACATAGCTAACATGTTTTTCCATATTTATAGAGTAAAAATAACGAGCGAAGTAAAATAAATGACAAAAGTTTTTTGCTGCTTGTTTTCGAGCAATAAGAAAGCAGGAAAGCAATTTAAGAGGAAGAGCCAGAAAGAGAGAGAGAGAGGGACAGGGGGAGAGAGAGAGGGAGAGAGATGTGGGGTGACGGGGCTCTAAAAAGAAAAGCTGACAATTTTAATGAAAAATCTTTTGCGTTCGCCTTTACATGCACGCTCTCACACACACACACACGCAAAGACAAGCACATTCGTTGCAGGGCGCCGAGGCAGAAGCAGAGAGAGGGCGAGCGAGGGGGGAAGAGACGCCGAGTGGGGCCTTAGGCAAAGCAGGCTCAGACGCGTTTTCCTGACAAGCATGTGACCCAATTATACGCAATCATCAGCAACAAGAGCAACAGCAACGTCTTGGCGGCATCATAACGGCGAACACAAACAACTTTTGTATCTTTGTATCTCATGGATGCTTTCGCACAAAAGCAAAATGTCAGTTACACAAAACACGCGCCGTCGCCGTCGACGTTGCCGTTGTCGCATAGTTTCTATAGTCTACACAATTCCAATTTCAAATTCAATGTGCCTGACAGCGCCAGTCCAGGACGAAGGACGAAGCTCAAAGATGCCAGCCAGCCAACTGCCCCATGTATCTGTAAGATACAAATCAGCGGCGATGACGACGATGATGATGACGACAATCAGCGGCAAACAAATGAGTTAATGTGGCTGGCCAAATTTGTTAGCCATTGTGTGGCTCTGGTTGGGCTCTCTTGGCCAGGCTTTGTCCTAGCAAGTGGCCACAATTGAATAAATGAATGTACTCAAATACGGGCTGTGGGTGGCTGCTTGTGTGTCTGTGTGTGTGTGTAGCTAGGTCAGGTGAATGCGTTCATTATGATCCTGTTTGTCCTGTTTGGCCATCTTTTTGTCGCCTGCAATTTGCGCTCTTTGTTTAGCCAACCTCCTCGGCCCACTCTCTTCACCGCTCTCTCCCACTCTCTCTCCTCTCCCTCCCTTGGCAGCATGCAAATAATTGCTTTATGCGCTTGTTCTGGCCAACGTTATAATGGAGCCCCAGCAACCGAGACTCTTGACATCTCCAATCAGCACTTAATGAGCTTTCCACAACATTTCATTTCCACATAGCACATTGTTGTCGTCAGTGGCATTAACTAATTGAACATAATTGAGTAGAAATTTGGCCAAGCTTCTGCCTGAAATCTATGCTCTTCTATAATTTTAAAGAGCTGCCAACTTAATTGTGAGTAATCAATGAGCTATTATTAATCTTATTTATTGTTCACAAATGTACAAATAAACAGACTTTCTTCATCAGCTTCCCCTAATCCCACACTATCTCTGGAAAATGCAGCCTGGATTAACTTCGGTTCTTATAGTCCGATCTGTGAGAAATTTTCCAAGCTTAAATATGCCACACATAAATGTGTATATACCAAAGAGCAAGGCTCTGCGCTTAAAAACAGTTTTTGTCTGCAATTCCAGGTAAAAAATGTGTAATCTGTTTTGAATTGTGTCAAAAGAATCTTCTCTCAAAATCGATACATATCGATATTATGAAAACTATGCTTAAGGTAAGCAATTGGCAAGCCATTTTCTTCATAATTATACAAAATGTTGAAGAGCTGCCAACTTGCTCTGAGAAAAATGCATTCATATCCGCGTCTTATAACAAAAAGGAAGTTCTTTTTTAAGCAAAAGTATACTGGTACTGCCAGAAATATAGAAAATTGTCCACTATATCTGCACGATTCACACGTTGTAGCTATTCAATTTCTGCTTAAAAACCCGCGCATTTTAGTGCCCGTTCCAAAGTTGAAAGCCGATAAGCCCATCCGTAAGACAGTTATCTCTTTGAATGAAAATAGGTAAAGCTCCCACGTTCCAGTAAAAGTTGAGAACCAAATCAACAATTACACGGCGAATTAAGTTGTAGCCCACAGCACTTGACACTCGCCGGTGGCAGCCAAGACAATGCCAATTCCAGAACCCGGAATGAAAGGAAAATAGCACTCGGCAACCGTCTCGGCTCTCATTAGGCATTCATGGCGCGTAGACGAGCAAAGCCATAGATAAAGGTGACCCAAACCTCGTAGCCAAAAACAAGACAAACTCCAATTCAAGGCGTACAAAGACAGTTTCCAAACAAAACAATTTACGTATAAATTAATTTACTTTCATTAATTAGTCGGGGTATTAGATGATATCATGGGGTGACAGTGTGGAAAATTGAAATGTAAAAGTTGGCAAAGTTAAATTTACATAGAATTCAGCTAACTGCAGAGAAATGGGAGAAAATTACTTATATACAAAATAAAGTATTCGGTATTATTTGCATGGCAAATTAAGTCGCCAACAAAATTGAAACTTTCTAACAAAGTTTCGCCCAATGGAAATTGAGCTTGAAATTAGAGCTGTTTGCATACTGAATCCTAAGAAAAGATTCTTGACAAACCATTTCTAAGTTTAGGTATAATGAACAATTATCACAAAAGTAAATCATTTCTATAAATAATAGTTTACTTTTTAGATATTTTTATCCTCGTTTGACGAGCTGTTTGGTTGGTTCAAATCTTTGCATCGTGTACTATTTAAACAATTGATTGCTAGGAAATATATCCTATATTTTTAATATATATATATGAATAAATTTTCAATTATTTTAGATATACTTTAAAAAGCAGGGTGCGAGTTTGAATGTCTTAATGGTATGCCTACAAGAGAGGGTGCTGGTTCAAATCATTGGACATTAAAAGGTAAGATTGATTACTAAGAAATATTCTATCTGCATACATTTTCCATAATAATAGATATACTATAAAATGCAGGGCACAGGATCGAATTTTTAAATGGCGTAATATTAAAAAAATTGGATGGTTTGCTCGATTCTTCTTATTCTAACAATATGTATACAAGCTTAGACTTTGTTATTTTTAAAGTAAATCTATTATTATTTATATTTCTTCCTTAGAATGCTGGCCACGCCTTCTTTCAGACCTTCATCCAGTTGTTGTCAGAGTATTGTAAAAATGTAATGTGTGCAGCCTATAAAACTGTTTTCTTTGTGTCAATTCGATGGCATTTTGTAAAGGTTCTGAAATCTAACCGATAAAATTTTTGTAGCGCATGCGCCACAGTCAAAAGAAAAGATTGAAAGAAAAACTGAACTTTAAATGCGCATAAATTAAATACAAAAGAAAACGCCTAGAACCCAGTTGGGTAATATCTGAAAAAAAAGACACGGCAGTAAAAGCCGTAGGTGTTGGCAACGTCACAGATTGAAAAACTTGTCTTCCAATTGGGGTCTTAGGAGAGTGAATAACATGCGAGTCCATAAAAGTCGCTGGGGTAACGATTTAATTTATAATTTCATTAAAATAATTTCCATCTGCTTGAAAATGGCGCCAGCAACTGAGCATAATTTAATATATGTATATAAAAATCTTTATGGCTCCAGTGGAGCTTATCCCCAGAGCAGAGAGAAGCTTTGACAGCACTCTTCCTGCTTATAAGCCGTTTGATAGTCAGCGAAATCCGTTCA
Organism: Drosophila virilis; assembly: GCF_030788295.1. Taxonomy (NCBI): domain Eukaryota; kingdom Metazoa; phylum Arthropoda; class Insecta; order Diptera; family Drosophilidae; genus Drosophila; species Drosophila virilis. Next base: position 32,271,260 of record NC_091544.1, read on the forward strand.
ATTAGAGGCAATTTTTCGGTGTAGCCCATAAAATAGGAAAATGGCCACTTCCCCACGTCACATTTGCAAGTGGGCAAATTTTCAATTTAATGTTCTTGCAACAATAACTAAACGCTTTTAATGCCTGGATGGCTTATAAACATTAACGGTCGCTTAATACAAGCCATCAAAATATTTTTAATACGGGATGTTGGGCAATTTGAGCAACAGGCAAGTCGAAAGAAAGACCTAATGGGGATAACAATTAAAAATGAAAGGTCCTATAAAAACGGGACGGCAAGCTTTAAACATGCTTTGTATGTATATTTTTTAGACTTAAGCCAAGTAAAAACTAACTAAATTAAAGTAAAAAAATCTTTTTCAAGTGCGACTTATCTTACTTAATTCTAATTATCTGCCTATTTCCCGGTGAATATCATCGACAGATTAAAGAGGCAAATGGACAAAAGCAACGCGCCAAAATACACACAAGTTTATCTTTCATTAACGCTACTATTTCATAATTTTAAATTGGCCCGACCATTCCGCAGATACAAAGAAACCAAATTTATATGCCAGCATCAACAACAAGACAACGAGAGATAGAGAGAGACAGAGAGGGGGGGTAGACACAGAAAATCGTGTAAGAGAAATGAAAAGTTTAAAACCTATAAAATTTGAAATTGATTGTTCAATTAATCTTAAGAAACTTGACAACACAGCGACGTGTGCTCCGAACTTCAAGTCCCGAACCGAACCACCTCTCTGCCCAGATTCCAAACGAAGCGCTGCAAGAATGAGAATGCAATCCCAGTCAAAGACTCGACTGAAGTCGTGTTTCGGTTTTGGCTGCCTTCTTTTTTTCTTTTTATTTTTCCTTTTTGCTTGAAGGTGCGTAATGTTCGACCCGCAGAAGGTGCTGCGGTAGCGGGGGAAACTGTGGTCTAAGCCATGATATGCATAAGACAAGCAGCACAATGAAGATCAAATTATCAGCTTAACAGAATTGCCTTGACGCTGGACAACCACAAGATTTGAAATATACAACTTATAAAAATAAAACAAAATCATTGAGCTATCATATCTCGCCTTCACATTCAGCAAGGGTATAAATCTTGTCTCTTCTAAAGCACTTTTCAGTGTCCTTCTTAAATGAAAGAGATACAAAAACTTATTTAAAAAAAAAAACTAATTAAAGATAAACAAAAATAAGCAAAGCACCCAACAAAAATTCTTAAAAAATTCTTTGTATATATTATGCCTCTAAAAATAATATATTTAATGAATGCCAGAGATTATTCTTTTCATTTATCTATCTGAACTTAGGCTCGCTCGGAAATATTTCGAAAAATACTTTGGTCTTGCAAGCTATGATTTCCTAACTTTTGAATAAGCAATAAATGTTCAGCTTAATTTGTCAAACGAGGGTCTTCCAAGTTTTATATTTCTCACTTGTGAATAAGTCATATTTAGTGACTTTCATCTGAAGGATCATTTTTTTATTATCACTTAAAGAACTAAGGCTTAAAAAAGTTCCATTATTAAGCAATTTATTAACAGCCATTTTTCAAAAAGTACTTGTCTTTTCATGCATAGGTTTGCCATATTATGAATCTCTTACTTTTTACATAACCATAAAGCAAAGATCCTTAGCTCCTACAACGCGTTTCTTTAGCCTTGCCTCACACTTGCTAAGGGTTCTATTTTCCCCAAGCACTGACAGTTTTAAGCTATCAATTGCTTAAGTTTATCACACACATATTCGCCTTATAGACACCATAATCAATGGTCTAGACCGTAAGCCAACAAAAAGCAGTTGACACAAACAGCCAGAGCGGCTACAAAAGGCAATCCGCAGTTACATAAAACCAGTTGAACAAAAGAACCAAAAACCAAAAAAAAAAAAAATACATAAAGAAAACAACAACAACGAGCACTGTGAGTTATAAGAAAGATGAAAACGCTTTACGCCTCTCAGCCAGACAATGCAATAATATTTTTCATAATTTTGTTTCCATTTTTGTTTTTTTTTTTTCACCAATTTTATTCTTTTTTTGGTTCCAATTAATGTCCCATAATTTTAAACTTTGTGTATGCAGCGAACGGTACCTTGTCGATTGGGGGACTGAACTGGACTGGACTGGAGTGTCCCTCAACTTGTCATAAGTCTTTTAATTGCTAATGGGTATTTTGATAGTCGTGCCGGGCGGGTTAATCAACAGACCGAAATCGAATTCGAAACCATATCTGAGAAATATCAAAATCATGCCGACGAGAAAGAGAGGGAGAGAGCGCGTCAAATGAAAACCGATCTGATGCGATCTGTCGATCCGTCGATCTGTCGATCCGTCGATCCGTCGATCTGTCGATCCTTGCCTGGCGTCACCAAAAATTGCCGCTCATTTAACGATCGTCAGCAAATTTCCATGTCACTCTCCGTCTCTCTCCATCTCTCTATCTCTATCTCACTTTTAGATTTGGGGCTTCCATCCGTTCTCGTCCGTAGTTAAGATGGGGCTGTTTGTTGTTGTAGCTGCCGCTGCTGCTGCTGCTGCTTTTACGGCTGCCTCGTCGGCATCATTAACATTTTCGAGATTTAATCATCAAACATGGCGCTGGTTCCCCTGGTGGTAATGATGCCATGTTCTGTGCCTTGTTTAGTCGCATGTCGTACATGCGCTTTTATCGCTATTTAAAATATAAGTCTTTCTAGCGCGAGCAGGAGGCGGGGCCGCAGGCGGTGGGAGTGGCTGCGATTCGATTCCTGCGGCGCAGCTTTCGTCAATTTTATTGCACCATATTTAAGTTTCAATTAAAAGATTATTAAAAACCATTTGGTAGCTCCAAAGTCACATCCATGCGTAATCGGAGACTTCAAAAGATGCCCTGAGATATGCACTGTTCCCGTGACCATAAATGTCAGAGGGTTAGTGCATATATTACTTCAATGTAAAAGAGACATTATCATTTGGTAAGATATCAAAGAGATTTTCTATTCGATAGAAGATGCGTGAGCTTAGCCGTAATAAAGTTAAAAAAGTATTTGAATGGATTGGAAAGTATTTGAAGATAATTCTTAAAGCGGTAATATATATACTAAAATAAAATGTAACTTAAATAGACAGAAATTATATCAAAGCAAGTTTCTGCGATAATATTTCCCATGGAAAAAAACGCAATTGTAATTGTAATTTCAAGCCCCAGGCAATCACCTTAAAAGGTTAATTGCAACAACACGCTACAATCGATGTTCGAGTTATCGACAACATATCGATTCGTATTCACACGTTCAGTTATGCCACACAGAAGTCTCTAGTTTCCCATAAACGCAACCAAAGCATTCAATTCATAATTTAAGCAATTTACAATTGTTTTTGTTTTTTTTTTTTTTTTAGGGGGGAGAGAAGAAAGCCGCAAGGCCCCATGCTCAACAGTTAATAAAACAAATAATTGCGCTGTGTATGCAATAAAAATCAGGTTAAACGGTGGGCAGGACAAACACCGGACAGCTTGGACATCCCAAACTGGCGGCCATTGAGAAATCGCCCTGCCTCCCGTACCCCCCGCTCAAAGACTAGACAGAGATGGAAACAACGGCGATGAGCACTAATCATCGGTGGAGAGCGAACGCCAGACGACCGACAGTCGACTGCGTCGCGCCAATTGGAATTGCAAATCTGCTAAAGGAGACAACACGCGGCTTAGCATGAGGACGACTGTGAATGAGAGCTGTGACGATTCGTTCAGAACAAGTTCAATTGAACAAGTCAATTTTTCGCAATACGTGATCATGTTTCACATTACACTTCACTTAGATATTGGGCAATTATTTCGATAAAGCACGCAATAATAGAGCGTTGTCCATTGTTTAGATATGGTACAAAGCGTAAAAGTTCCATACATCAGTTTTTCACCCATTTACCGCACTAGGACGTGAATTACCCCAAATCAATAATGCACATATTATAAATTTTTATGAATCGCTTTAAAGCTTACAAAATCAGGAACTGCTGGATTGAACAAATGTTAAAATTCGCAGCATTTAAAATTTTAAATAGTGATTGGAAAATTATTTCAATAGAGCACAAGGCGTAAAAGTTCCATACATCAAATTTTCACCCAATTTCCGGGCTTGGAAGTGAATTAACATTAATTAATTTTTGTATAAAGTTTTCAAAGCTTTCAAGAACTAGTGTCCCACCTTCAATGTTTACATTTTACATATTACATACATTTTGGAAAATTCCATAGTGCAAAGCCTAAAAGTTCCACACATCACTTTTTCACCTGTTTGCCGGGCTTGCTGAATTATACCATTTTTTTTATTAAGCCTTCATAGCTCACAACATAACGAACTACTCGACTGAACACATGTACAAATTCGCAGCTTTAGTTCACAAGAAAATTTATTCGCGAACTGGAACTAGAACTCGCAACTCCACTGTGAATATCCGCGTGCGCGTCTTAGACAAAATGGTGGAGACGACATCGAAGACACAGGTTCATTCTCCCATAAATACGCGCAGCGGGTGTTAAATATTTTGTACGACTTCTGCAAGTCCTCCGGAGACGATGACTACAACTGGCCCAGCGCGCACACACACACACACACACACACACATTACCTGGTGCCCGCTACTCTCCTCTCTCCTCTCTGCTGAGACATGCTCGTATCTCTCTCGCCTAAGCAAAAGTTTGGCCCAAACGCCTTTGTTCATCAATTAAGCTGTCCTGTCCGTCTGTTGAACTGAACCCCCCAAAACGCCTCTGTCTGCTGGCACACACACACACACAGAAACACGCACACACGCGCGCGCTTTAAGCCAAGTTGTGAGAGGGCCAAGGAGTTGGGACTGGGGCTGGGTAGATTGGAGACACATGCTATGGCTTGTAAATTGTGCGACGGTCAGAAATTGAAATATGGCGTCGCAACGAAAGCAAATTGAAATCAATGAAAACGACGACCAACTTGTGTGTAGTCGGAACCGACGTCCTTTAAATCAACTTCCAATTCATATGAAATTCAACTTGAAGGCGGAGTCAACTTTAAGGAATGCCCAAGAAACTCGAGACAGATTGTGGCAGTTGCAATTGCAGAACATTGTCAAAATATTGTAGAAACAAGAAAAAACATTATGATTTCGAAAGGTGTCACTTAAATGGGAGCTAGGTAAAGCTTGTAGTTGCCAAGTTTGAATAAAGTTAAAATTTAAATTAAATAATACGTTCAATTTAAAACAGTTGTCATAAGGAGTTCATTACATGGTAGGACTGAAATAAATCCATTTTCTGACCGTTTGTTTCTCGATGAAAGTTGAGTCGAATGCGTGAATCTCAGATACTATTAGAGCCAGAGTCTACAAAATATTCAACTTAGCTTCTATATGGAAAGTCAAAAAGTTAATATAGAGCTATGTTTCGTCGATTTCAAGGGAACCGTTAAAATTCGATATTGAAACTGTTTATTTAAGCATATATCTGAGGGTATTGGAGCTGGAGACATCAAAGCTGGTAAGTTGACTCTCGATATAAGTTGAATGTATTACCTGGCCCCGTTTCCTCCAATGCCTTTGTATTTATTTACATTTTGATGCCATATTTATGCTATTATCTTCGTTAAGAAGCGGACAGGTGCAGGGTATCTCCTAGTCGAGCACTCGCGACTGGAGCACTCTAACTTATTTTTATCTAGGTAATAGTTTATTTTGATTATTTAAGTTTTTCAAACTTAACAGGGTTAAGCATTGAAAAGCTTCACAAGCTATACAAATGGGTTCACACCATTGCGAAGTGCGATATTTCATATACTTAAATCATGTATTAAAACGGGCCCGTGAGTAATAGTCGAATGTTTCTTTAATAAAAATAATTAGTTGCAGCTCAGGCAACAGGAAAAGAAAATTTTTCACTAGCTTAGCTGACACAGAAATTAGCATAAAAACCCGAATGCAAATCTAATTTCGGTGAATTTCATCAGCGAAATATGCCCAAAAGACCCCGAGATTAATCAGTTAAATAAACATAATAAAAGGCTAAGCGCGAGTTTTGCGACATTTTGATAAATATCAAATCAAAATAATGCGTCAAAACAATTAATCACGATTAAAGAGAAAGGGCGACACAAAGAGAAGAGAATTAAAGTCAGTGAGAATGAGAAATGCCAAAAGTAAGGGGCGGGCGATTAGCACTAGGGTAGGCGGGGTCCATTTGGCCTATGCTGATGATCGATAAACGCTAAAAGCAAACAGCAGCGGGTGCTGAGCGTTACGGGGGGGTGGGTTTGTTTTGAACAAGTGTTTGCAATCACACGCCATTTTCAAATTAGTAGCAAAAGCAACACCAAGTAAACACTGGCACGAACACACACACAGACACACACCAAATATGCCCGCACTTGTGCCCAATGGGAATTAAACAAAAGTCATGCACAAAAAAATAAAAAAAAATCTGGCAACACTTTACCAACAATCAACGTCACGTAATCTAATGCAAAATGTAATAAATGCGTGTAAATGCGATTTGCAGGCGTAAGCGGCGAAAAACGCCCCCCTAGGAAAACAAAGCATAGGGCGAGAAAAGTTGCCTTATTCTATTTATATTTCGACTTTTGTGTATAAATTAAATGTAATTTGACGCGCAAGTCAATTTATATTCATGGGTGCGTGCGCGTGTGTGTGTGTGTGTGTGTGTGTGGGAACTTTGTCATGTGTCCGGCTGCCTGTGGGCGATTGGCAATTGGGCAACCCTTTTTCCCGATTATTTGTGTCAGCTCTTTTGCCCCAAAAATCAGCAGTTTTTTATATGGTTCAACGCGCTCCCCCTGCGGTTTGTCAATGAATGCACAATTGTCAATGTGTCAAGTTATCAACTTGTTGCGCAACAGCAGCAACAACAACAACAACATGTAAACTAGGAGGCGTTTTGGCGCCTCGCGAGTGCTCACACACGCATATCGTACATATGTATTTATAAAGAAAATAAAATTCTCCTATTTTTTACTGACTTGCACCTAATATCGCCAAATAATATGTTATTAATTATCACAAACACTACGCATACACATATCTTAATATAATACTATTAATTTTACAAATTAAAACCGAATTAACGCAAGCCGCGAAAAAGAACACGAACTAAACTGAAATAGCGGCACTTGAGCGGTTTGCTATGTGATATACTTACAAAAGCTAAATGCTCTGAATAACAGACAAGCTGGCAGCACTGTCGCAAATACCACAAATTTAAATTAAAAGCAGTTAATTGTCTTGTGGCATAAAGAATGTCACACTTTATTGTAAAATCCGCATTATACATGTATATCATTGCAGGTTTATTAGAAATTGACCCAGGAAATGTTAAGTTGAAGATTTCCCCCCCTTGTTTATATTCAATTTAATCAAAAATCAAGTTTAAGTAACGATCATCGTTCACTGTTGTCCCCAAGGGTAACATTTAGATGGCACTCTTGCTGTTGTTAGTATTCGCACGTGCAACAGGCCGCAAGCCGCACAAAAGCGGTCCGCGTGCGGTCGCCGGGTGGGTGGGTGAGGCACCAGGGCAATGGCGCCTGTCCACAACCCTTAATTGTGCGTGTAATCAGCGCTCGAGCGAACTGTGCGACAGTTTTCCAACTCGGGGCTATGTGGGGGTGGGTTATTTCTAATGCCTTGTAAATGCAACTAAACAGCTTGGGCGGCCTTTTAAGTCCAAAGTAATAAGTGTTTGAGGGTGACGTTGATAATGTGATTCGGCTTGATTAGTTGGCATTAGCGCAAGATTGATGGAGCATGTGTCAAATAACATGTTAAATCAATGCAAACTTAAGCCGCTTGGTCAGCGCAAAACAATTTGTTGTTGCAAATTGATTTTGGGCTGTTTAAAATTTAACGTTTGCATAAATTTAATTTAAATTAGAAAATTGCGCCCTGACATAAGCTGAGCGTTTTGGTTGGCGTTGCCAGTTGGGGCGGGCCACACAAATGACTACCAATTGAAGAGATTTAAATGTACTGGAAATTACTAAAATGCTATACGAAACTTTTTCAAACGTTCCTACACATGCTGCTCACGATATTTTTAGTTATATAAGAGCATATTTAGTAAATGAAGGTACATGCACACTGCAAGGGTTCCCGGTTAGGTTAGGTACATTTGTAACACGCAGCAAAAGTACTATTATGATCCATTTTGGTACCTTCTTAACACATGTGGCAACTATGGTCGCCACAGCTGTCGGCCAACAGCCAACGGTCACACTTAAACGATATAAATGCCAAAAAAATATCGATTTTTTTTATTGTGCGCCTTTTTGCTGCTTTAACATTAATGAGGAATTGAGTTGAAAGATGCAGCGAGTAAGTTAAAGTTTTTATATCATAAAATTGATTTTATATGCATGCAATTGCTGCTAAAAACAGGGCATAGACTCGTTCTTCAAGCGGCTGCCCGGCAAGAAGACCAGCGACGAGGACGCGACGCCGTCGCCTTCGCCGGCGCCCCGCAAACGCAAAGCGCTCGTTATATCCAGCGATGAGGACGAGGTGCCCGCCAGTCCACAGCTGAACAAGCACGGCAAGGAGCTGAAGAAAACGCGCCGGGCGCCAGAGAATGGCCACTCCAAGAAGCCGACACTCTCCAAGCTGAAAGAGGCGCCCAAGCAGCAGCTGAAAAAGGTCGATCCCTCAGAGTTTTTTGGCGGTGAAACCAAGCGTGTGGAGGCGCCCAAGCCGAAGGAGCGCAGTGTCTTGGAAATGGAGGACGAGGCCATCGATCGCAGTCTAATGGAGGTGGATCTCGATGAACCGTCGCCGCCACAGCCGCCTGCAGTAACGCCCAGTCGCAAACGCGGCAAGGCCAGCAGCCCGAAGCCAACGCCAGAGGCGACGCCCAAGAAACCGAAGGCAACGACGCCGCGGGTCAAGCAGGAGAAGCATACGGATCTGGAAAGCAGCGTGCTGTCCGATGAGGAGCGGCACGAGCGCAAGCGCATGTCCGCCATGCTCTATCAGAAGTACAAGAATCGCAGCAGCTGCCTAAATCCGGGCAGCAAGGAAATACCGAAAGGTGCGCCCGATTGCCTAAAGGGCCTAACATTTTTGGTCACGGGCATATTGGAGTCAATGGAACGGGATGAGGCTGCATCGGTAATTAAAGGATTCGGTGGTCGTGTCATGACTGTGGTGGGCAAGAAGCTCAACTATTTGGTTGTGGGCGAGGAGGCGGGACCCAAGAAACTGGCCCAAGCCGAGGAGCACAATGTGACCATCATCAGCGAGGATGGGCTCTTCGATTTGATAAGAGAGAGATCCGGCGAGAAGCCGAGCGGTAAAGTGGATCAAAGTCCCAAGGTGAAGCAGGAGAAGGGCAGCAGCTTGACGATTAAGAAAGAGCATGAGGAGAAGAGCAGCGGGCCAAAAGTAAGGAAGGAGCATGAGGAGAAGAGCAGCTCAAAGATTAAGCACGGCAAGGAGGAGAAGAGCAGCTCAAAAATAAAGCACGAGCAGGAGGAGAAAAGCAGCTTAAAGATTAAGCATGAGAGGGAGGAGAAGAGTAGCTCAAAGATTGAGCATGAGCAGGAGGAGAAGAGCAACTCAAAGATTAAGCCTGAGCCGGGGCAGACCAAGAGCAGCAACACCTCCGAAGGGGAGCACGCCTTAAAGGTGAAGCCGCAGCCAAGGATTAGTCCCAAGATTAAAAAGGAGCCCAACAACAATGTGGATGCGGCCAAGACAGAGGAGGATATCAGCAGCAATATGGCCTGGGTGGACAAATACAAGCCCAGCTCCATCAAAGAGATTGTCGGCTCGGCCGGACCGGGCAGCAATGTCAACAAGTGAGTAGTCGATATACAGAAAATAATTGAGTAATGGACAAGCTGATTGATCGAGTGATTGGATAATTGATTTGACTAATATTTATAGTTGATTTTGTGCTTCACTTTCAACTGATTGTTTGACTGACTGATTGATTGATTGACTGACTGATTGATTGAAGTACTAATTGATAGACTTACTGATTGAAGTAAATGAGTTATAAACAGACTGATTGATCGACCAATTGATTTTCAAACTGAGTAATTGATTGACTGATTGATCAACTGATGGACAAAATAATTAATCGCCTGAGAGATTTCCCGACTTATAAATTTAGTAGCTAATAGATTAAATAATCGCTTGATTAACTGATTCGATCGTTTACTGACTGATTGACAAAAGAACTAGCTGATTGAATGACCAACTGTCTGATTGACTGATTGATTTACGAGTTGACTATTCAAACTGATAGTAGCTGAATTTTTCCCAATAGTTTTCTTTTATGATGTTAGTCAACTCCGAGCCGAGGTTTAGGATAAATTCTCTAGGTCTAAAATTGTTTAAAATCGGATAATTTCACACGTTTCGGAAAGTCCACCCCAATGGGTGGAAAAATGGGTTTCCAAACGAATTGGAAAATATCCATTGAAAAATTAATAATTTAATTGCTTAATCTCGCTCTTCGCAGACTGATGAACTGGCTGAGCAAATGGTATGTGAATCACGATGGCAAAACTAAGCCGCAGCGTCCAAATCCCTGGGCGAAGAATGACGATGGCAGCTTCTTCAAGGCGGCGCTGCTGTCGGGTCCGCCGGGCATAGGTAAGACGACGACAGCGACGCTCGTCTGTCAGGAGCTGGGCTTCGATGCGGTCGAGTTCAATGCCTCGGATACGCGCAGCAAGCGTCTGCTCAAGGAGGAGGTGTCCAGCCTGCTGGGCAACAAGTCGCTCGCTGGCTATGTGCACGGCCAGTCGCAGGCGGTGTCCAAAAAGCACGTCTTGATCATGGACGAGGTGGACGGCATGGCTGGCAACGAGGATCGCGGCGGCATGCAGGAGCTGATAGCTTTAATCAAGGACAGCTCCGTGCCAATTATATGCATGTGCAACGATCGCAATCATCCCAAGATACGATCCCTGGTCAACTACTGCTACGATTTGCGCTTCCAGCGACCGCGCGCTGAACAGATCAAGGGTCGCATCATGAGCATATGCTTCAAGGAGAAGCTCAAGATACCGCCCGCCAAGCTCGAGGAGATCATAGCCGCCACCAACAACGATATACGCCAGACCATCAATCACATTGCGCTTCTCAGCGCTGGCGAGCAGCTGCCACAAGCCACAACAAACCAACAGGTGGCCGCCAAGGATCTCAAGCTGGGCCCGTGGGAGGTGGTGCGCAAGGTTTTCACCGCCGACGAACACAAGCACATGACCATCTATGACAAGTGTGATTTGTTCTTCCACGACTACAGCCTGGCTCCGCTTTTCGTGCAACAAAACTATCTCCAGGTGCTGCCGCAGGGCAATCGGAATGAAGTGTTGGCCAAGGTCGCGGCCGCTGCAGATGCTCTCAGTCTGGGCGATATGGTGGATAAGCGCATACGCGCCAATTCCGCGTGGAGTCTGCTGCCCACACAGGCCGTCTTTAGTTCCCTATTGCCCGGAGAGTACATGTGTGGCCATTTTACGGGCCAGATCAATTTTCCCGGCTGGCTGGGCAAGAATTCGCGCAGCAGCAAACGTTCTCGCCTGGCCCAGGAGCTGCACGATCACACACGTGTCTGCACCTCGGGCTCCAGGCTGTCGGTCCGTTTGGAATATGCGCCCCACCTGCTGGCCAATATTGTGCGTCCGTTGGCGCAGGATGGGCAGGAGGGCGTCCCGGCTGCGCTGCAGGTCATGAAGGATTATCATTTGCTGCGCGAGGATTTGGAATCGCTGATCGAGCTGACCACCTGGCCAGGCAAAAAGTCGCCCATGGATGCCGTCGATGGGCGTGTCAAAGCGGCGCTGACGCGTGCCTACAACAAGGAGGTGATGGCCTATTCCTATTCCGCGCAGGCCAACGTCAAGAAGAAGCGCGCTGAGGCTGCCGTCGAGGAGGACGAGGCCGGTCTACTGCTTGGCGAGGAGGAAGGGGAGGGCGCCCAGTTATCTGCGTCCAGCGATGAGGAGGACCAGGACAAACTGGAGCTGGATGGGCTGATCAAGGCCAAAAAGAAGCCGGCAGCCGCCGCCAAGAAGCCAAGTGCCAAAGCCCCAGCCAAGCCCAGGGCCAAGGCCAAGAAATGAGTTGTTTCATAAACTGTTAGTTATTTAAGCAGCCATTAATGCATGCGATTTATTGTTTACATTTATTTTTTTATCGCCCAAATTCGTATGTTACACAAAGCAAAAATTATATTTAAATAAGAGCGGGCATTAAAATGAAGAAAAAAAAAAAACAATTACAATGGGCTTCAATCTAGTATTGATATGTAGCAAAAACAACAATAAGCTATAACGGGGGAAAAAGAAAATTTTAAAATACGCGCCTTAAAATTAAATTGACAAATTTACTTTGGATTATAATATGACAAGGTATCGATACCGGTTCCTATGCGGGGACTGATACTTTTAAAGTGACAGCCTGTCGATATTTGGCAACACTTAGCTATCGATATTATTGTATACATCGCACAGCACTAAGCTCGAACAGCTGTCAGAAGTAAAAATGGCGTTGTCTTGAACGGTTCGGACGAATTTCCATGCACCGCGCAAAAATTTTATTAAAAATGCAATTTGCATTTCAAACGGGCTACTGACAATAATATAAAAGAAAACTGCAAACAAAATGTGCGCGCAGCTCTGACACAACAATTTGACAAGCAAAAATTAACATGTACGTGCAGTATTATAAGTTTTTATTTGCCATTAAATGTGTGCTTTAGCTATTTACTTGGTTAACCGATTTTTGCACCAGTGAAAAATTTCGTGTCTGTGTGTGAGTGTCGCGTTTGTGTGTATGTATGCGTAAAGGGCGCAGCAGCAGCGCAATAAAAAGAACGTAACTTACAGTGTAAATTTAATAGAATGCCATTTAATTCAATTGATTAAAACAAAAAAGTTCAAAGTGTGCTCTGTTCATTGGCGAAACTCATTTACGTCGTTCAAAGCACTGAAAATTCAATAAGCACGCAAAAATTCCAGAACACACACACACGCACACAGAGAAAGGCGTACAGCATCACACGGATAGGCACACGCATACCCGCGCACGCACACAAAGGCAAGTGTAGACTTTGACAACAGCTAACTGGGTGGCGCTGCGAGCATGCCTCTCCCCCAATCCGCTCCTTTGCTGTTGTGTTAGGCACAAGGACGTTGCGTATATGTATACACAATACAGTTACCCATACATGCGCACCAGCCCATAATAATACAACTGTTAAGGCATGCCTGAATAACTGTAAACACTTCTCACCGCCTGCCGCGCCTTGATTTGTTTGTTATATTTGCCTGAACCTCTCAATTATTTTTTGGCTCACATGTTTACCTTTTCATCCACACACACACACCCACGCACTTGCTAGCGCCCTTTAAATTCAGGTCATTGCATTTGTTGCTCCCACGCTCCGCTCTCTCCCACACACACACACACGCTCCTCTCTCTCTCTCGTTTACTCTAGTTCGCTCTCTGTCCGACCTCTCACTCACTCTTGCACAAATATCCAGCCTGTTAGACTGTTGATTTTTCAATACATTTTCGCTTTCATTTCGTGGGGCTGAGCTTTTTTCACGCCAATCAAATAAAACGCACGACTGCAAAGCCTCAGCCGCGCGCTCTCGAACGTCAAGCGCAGCTCTGCTCGGACCTGCAGCTGTTTCTGGACGATTTTTTTGCACCATTCGCAATTATGCATTTGAATAATTTACAAAAAAAAAAAATAAAATAAATAAAAAAAAACGTACAGTTCGATAACACACACACACTCACACACATTTATACAAATGACATGTTTGTTTAGCGGCTTTTCGTGTTCAGCTGCTTCGTTTATTAGTTAAAGGCAGCTGATAGCAAGAACAACACACGTTGAAATATAGATAAACATTATTGTTGTTGTTGTTGTGCTTGCTGCTGTCTATTTACACACGCAGTTCGTTATCAGCTTATGTCTGCCTGTATGCGTAGGTGTGTGTGTGTGTGTGCCTGGGTGACTGAGGGAGTAGGCTAGAGATAAGCGCGACAACTCACTTGCCAAGGCGGAGGCCAGCAGAAGAAGAAGCACCAGCTTGTTCAAAATAACAGTTATTCGTGAAGCTCATTGCGATTGGGGTTTTATTTTTTTCGATTTTTTAGTTTTTTTTTTTTTGCAACGCCGCCCTTTTTAGCACAAGTGCTGACATCATCAGCAGCGTTTTAGCTGTGCATGTGTGTGTGTGTGTGTGTGTGTGTATGTGTATTTCTGTGTGTGTGATTGTCATATTGTACGCCTTGGCAATTAATATGTAAAGACAAAGTAAAAACCAGAAAGAAGGGTTATCTACGCCGAAGACTTAACACCCTTGCAGATCGAATCTTTTTACAATGTTTTTCTCGTATCTCACAAGCACAGGGTAACTAGTTTATGCCGAGTATGGTTGATATCTTGAAAGACAAAAGATTTCTCGTACACGAGAACCTAATTTTCGACCGATTGTTCCTATGGCAGCTCTATATATCCAGCCAGATCCCACATATGTACTGTCCACAACAGAAAGAGGGACGTATGCCACATTTTAAAACTGGGACATGGCTAAATCGACTCGGTTGTTGATACTGATCAAGAATATATATACTTTATGGCGTCGGATATGTCTCCTTCTATGCGCTACACATTTCGAGACAAAATTATTATACCCTCTAAGAGGTTAAAAAAGAAGATTAAATACCCTTGCAGGCATAAAGTACAGGGGTTTTTCTCACCAAAATCTTTATGAAGTTTGGTAGGACTTCGCTGGAAGAATATTGTAAATGTTGAGTTTGGCTAAGATATCTTGAAAGACAAAAGTCTTTATTTCCAGCAAATAATTCCTATTGTAACTGTATTACATAGTTGGTCAATGCCTATCTTATGAAAAAGAGTTATGCTCTCAATTGCAGTTTTGATTGATAATATGTTGAGTATCAAAAACATTTCTCATGCTAAGCTCCATTACGGACAGTTCCAAAGGGGGCTATATGATATAGAGGTATAAATTAGGGGGATTCTATGACAAATTTGATTAGAACAGCTTTAAAACTGAGAATATTATTCACAAGAAAAGATATATATATATATATATATATATATATATATATATATATATATATATATATATAGATAGGGGGTTTCTTTTATAAATAACATGTTGTGAGAACACCTTCTCAAGAGTGACAGTAATTCTTTTGTCCTAAATTTTTTTTGTATTTTTATCTGATATATTATTAGAAACGTTAAGCAGGGCTCATAGGGTTCATAGTAACAATAGCTTTGGTTTAAAGTAGCTAAGCAAAGATATTTACAGTTACAGGTGGGTTTATGTATATGTTGATTTTGTTTGGACTAGACTATTTTGCTGGGGGTTTGCAAGATAGGTCAGTGAGATAGTTCCTTTAAGCCTCTTTCTTCTTCGCCTCATTAGCCGGTTCCTTGCCTGGACTTTAGGCTTGTTGCGGAGCTTGTGCGTTGCCCCTTAAGGTCCTTTGCGATGTCATGTGGGCGAAAAGGTCTAGGGCTGAATGATCCAAAGTTTGTTTAGATGTTTCTAAGAAACTTCTCTTGTCTTTAATTCCCATTGCTTTGATTATAAATATTGAATTCGAATTACTTATTTTAGACACTCATCTCCATATTTTGGAATAATTTAAAAGCTATTATCTTTTTATTCAACTTGTTACAAGTTTCCTTGATTTTCCCAACTTTTGTTTGGCTTGCCAAAGCTAAAAAGTGGTTTCTCTAGCGGCTCTTTAACCTATTTGACGACTGCGAACGCTGTCACAGACCAGTTTGATGATGAGCTGGCGACAAGTTCCTCAAGACTTGTCATTAATGATGGTTATGGCTCTCCATACAAAGGATTAACTGGTAAAACAGCATTCTATGTGGGTGCCGTTACGGGCATCCCGCCAGCGGCAGCAAATGCAATTAAAATCGAGCTGAGAGAAAGAAGAAAACTATGCTGACAGACAACTGAATTTTTGCCACATGTGGCAAGAGTTTTTTTTATGCGGCTGAAATAAACACACACACGGACCTGATCATAAAGCAAGAGTCTGGCTGCGATGTGAGGGGAACGTGTGCAACGATAAACAAAGACGAGACGTATGTATGTGTATATAAAAGAGCTACTGTTCGGTACTGTTCCTGGTTGTACGCGCGGCTGTTCTTTTTTAATACTCTATCAAAGAGTTATATTCATGTTATCAGACAATGTGTGACGTCTCTGAAATCCAATAACTCCTAATCGGGTTAAATACTCGGGCTCAGTCTATCCCATTACTCTCCCGGATGAAACTTGGCTTGATTACGTCCTTTTGTTGCATTCGAAATATAGTCTTAACTCTGACGAATCGAACTAATTCACAACGGTCCATTCAACTTATCAGTAAGGGATCACCATACCATATAGTTGATATAGGAACTGACATATGGGGAAAAGGTTCTTGCTAGAAAACATTTTTGTTTGAGATTTCAGGAAAGTTATTTTCCAATTCCACTATAAACCTTTCTTAAATTTCGTATCGATGTTATGAAAAATATAAAATCATCATTACCACAACCATCTGATATTGCGGAAAATTTAAATTACAATTTTAAATTTTACACAGTTTTTTATATTAAATCCCGCAAGAAGTTCGTTAAATGGATGTTTCATTATTTAAGCTTTGGAAAAAAACATTGCAGCGCTTAGGTAAATCAAATCAAGCCGATCAGCTGTTTATTTCAACAAATAATTTTCTAATGGAATCGCTGAATGTCAAGTTTATAAATGTAACATGCATGTTTTAAGCATAGTGGAACCCTAAAAATTGAAATGTTGTATGCGACTTTATGTATAGAAGTGTATTTAGGTTTTGGTATCCAGAAGATATACTTATGTTCTTTCTTGTTAAATACATATTTTAATGAACTGCACAAAGACGAATCAAGTTTGCTGAGTTTGACTTTGAAACAACAACAACAAAAACAACAACTGCCTGACTGACAGACAGACAGAGAGGGAGAGAGGGAGAGGAAGAGCGAGAGGTGGGTCTACGTAGTGCATCCTTTTATATATACGTATACCAACGTATATCGTAATTTGGTTTGCTTTGCATTTTATTTTTAAAAACAAGTACGACGGAAAAAGACTCGCGTTGCCATGTGGCAATGGATGCAATGGAATGGAATGAGTTGGGCTGGGATGGGATGCTGCTACTGCATGGATTTTTAGCTGCCTACGCAGACATCCATTGGCGATTGCTTTAGTGAGTTGTCTTTTTGGTTACTCGTCAGCCGCTGCTTCTTCGTGTTTTTCATAGTATACCAAAAATTGAAGTGATTCATCATGCATTTTGGCGTCGCGAGTTTATTTTAATTTAGATGCATCGAGCTACAAGCTGAGATAATAGCTAAAAGATTTTCTAAATTAACCGAAAGAGAGATCAAGGGCGGTGTGGAAAACTGTACTAAAGAAAGTAATAAGATGACTACACAAGATATGCAGATTGATGAGCTGTTAGTAATAGGCTTCATTTAACTTTCCTCAGTCTGGTGGGCGGAACTGCCCACTTGTGTTTATTTATCGAAAAAATTTGTTATATTTGTGTCATATAAACAATATTAGCAATAAATATTTTAACAAAGATCCCGAGATATTAATGCTTGAAACTTAAGTACGTTAGCAAAAACTCTATAAATAATTTCCACAAGATGTCAGTCATATGGAGAATGGTTTGTTAATATGCAGCACAAACGACGAATACAAAAGAAATCGGCAGAAAAACTCAAAACTCAAACCTGAAACTCATAAATACAATGCGAAAGCCAACGCACTTGAAACGTTCCGTCAACAAACCGCAATTGAAAATACACACCAGATGTGGAAATCAATTAGTATTGTCAAAGCATTACTGTAGACAGTGACGAGCGGCAAACAGGCAGAGACCCAACAGCAAGCGTAGAAAACCTATGCAGATACACAGATACAGATACAAACATATAGATACAGATACCCGCCGCCTGTTCAAGCTTTCAAAGCACTCTAAAGGGTGGGGGGGCATTACAAAGCAAGTGGGCGCATTGATTAGATATTAACAATCAGTTGAGTGTATCAAGAGGTCTCTCTGTGGCATATTATTAATAACAAACGACTACAATTTGCCGCAGAAACAAAACTATCTAATATCTTATGAAGACAGAGATAGATAGAGAGAGAGAGAGAGAAAGAAAGAAAGAAAGAGAACCTCAAGTGCTGTGACAACCTTGCTGCATGCTACTACTTGACTGACATTTCAACAAGCACGCTCAAAGGGTTGCAGATACACACACACTCACACACACACCCGTCAGATACAAGATACAAGTGCTCAAGTATCTGATGGTCAGGCACACACTTAAGTTGAGCTCAATTTGTATGCAGGCCGAGGGCTCAGCGCGCAGTTAGTAAATTTATGTTTATGAAAACGGATATGGAAATCGTTTATCGATCAAAGCCGCTTGAAAAAAAAAATAAATAAAATAAAACCTGTTTGCAAGTCGCGTGCCGATTAAAACTTGTACTCTCTGAATCTAGTTAAAGATATAGATAAACACACACAAACAAAACATAATGAAATTAGTTTCAGTTTTACCAAAGTCAAGATTTCTAATCAAAACTATTTTAAAATTAAGTTAAGTTAAAATTTTAGGCGCTCAAACTCGGAATAGGCTGTATTTACATACATATGTATTTGTATTTATTTATAAGATTTTCGCTTATATATTTCTATTCCTGGCTGGCAGGTTAATTTGCTGAGCTAAGTTTCTGTGCTGCTTTGTTGACCCATTTCATCAGTTCGCCTAACTCGTTTTTTGCTGGACGACAACAAGTTCCAGCCAAGTTCTCGAGAGTATCTCTCTATTTGTAGCTGTCGCCGTTGTATTTGCCATTCGTTAAATTATTTTGTGTCCATACAAAATGCGAAATCAATTCAATAAGCATAGCAACAACAGTAAAAACAACAACATAGACAATCGAATCAATACGAATTTCATTAAAAATGGAGCGCAAGCAACGTGATATAATGTGAAATACAATCCAGCTGCGCTTATATAAAATAATCTGATGCATATAGATGTAATTTATTCGCTTTGTATAAGATCATTTGTTATGAAAGTTAGTAAAGCTTATTGGGTTTCAATCTGTAAATACACTAGAGTTTGTACCGGGTGACGGACTGAAAATCAAAAATCAAATATTTCCATTCCAATAGCATATATAAATGTGCTTAGCAAAACGTGACGTCATTCGCGCGAGTGGCTTTGAAGCCTAAGCATGAACCGAGAAGTGGGAGGTCGCCAGTTTAAATCCAGTAGCAATTTAAGTGTCTTCACATAGGAAAAGCAATAATAATAAAATTAGACAAAAAAAAAAAAACGCTTGCGTTTCCGCCTCCAAAGACAGTCAGTCAAATGAAAGGATGTTTTTTTAATTAAGCATTTGGCCTGTTAGTCTTTGGCAATACAAATCATTTGAATGGACTGCAAAACTTAATGATGCCTAGCCGATTTTACAGCTCGAAGACAAGAACTCATCTCTGGAACCGCATCCGTTGGCCACACATACTAAAATGGGTTAAAGTACCGCTATCAAAGCAACAGCGAAGAATCCAACTAGCCACGTTTGGAGCTGTCAACTGGCTGCCCAACTATGTCAGCTTTGGCCATATGTGGCGGCATATTTTGCGTGCCAGCCCAACTACAACTGCAGCTAAATAGGCAATCATGTTGCCTGCAGCAGCAGCTTTAAAGTTGGTCTTTGTAATCAAAAAGTCGACAACTTGCCTGCAGAAAAAAAGTTTCTATGCCTCGTCTTTATCTTTATTGTGACCCAATTTGCTTTTTGCATTCTGCGTAAAAGTTTGCACTCGTCGCCGCCCATCAAAACTTTATTGCTTTTATATGCTGTCAGGTGATGTTAATTTACGGTTACTTAATTAAGTTTTATAGGTTTGCTACGAGTAAAAAGATATAAGAATAAGTTGAAAAGGGCAACTGTCTTTTGTGCGCACTTTTTATCGTTTTAAAGGGAATCAAAATTAATTCAGGAATCTTTTAAGTTAAACCTTTTTTGTTGCTTATATCTTTAGCTGTAAACGTTTTAAGGCAAAAGTGGGCGGTTCCACGCCCACGAGCCAAAAAACTCATATATTTCAAACCCAACGAGCAATATCTATTGTACAATCTTTTGAATAATGAGGAAGACACTCGTTTTGTCGACCATTAATAAATTAATAAATAAATAAATAAAAAAAATATAAAATTAAATAATGCTTTGAAGGCACTTAACTCAGGATCTTTTTGAGCCATGCATATGGAAGTTTACTGTAATGCTGTTAATAGCTTAAGCTATAAATACCATAAAAGAAAAGTAGGAGGGACTTAAAGAACTCACACATAAATGTGACCCAGTGAGCAATATAAAATTAAATAATAGTTTGAATGCAGTTAACTTAGGATCTTTATGAGTTATAAAAAAAAAAAGTTAACATTAATGCTGTATTTAGCTTAAGCTATAAATGCCATACAATAAACGTGGGCGGTTCCACGCCCACGACCCACGGAACTCACACGTATTTGTGACCCAGTGACCCAACAATATAAAATTAAATAATACTTTGGAGGCACTTAACTCAGGATCTTTTTGAGTTATGAAAATAAAAGTTTATATAAATGTTGTTAATAGCTTAAGCCATAAATGCGATACAAGAAAATTGGGCGGTTCCATGCCCACGACCCAGGGAACTCACATATATTTGTGAACCAGCGAATGATACAAAAGCCGACACAATAAATAAGTTCAAGAGTGGGCGAACTTATCGACATGCTTTGGTTGGACATGTTTGTGGTTTCCTCTCTTCTTTTCCGCTTGCTTCTACAATTTTGACAGTAAATAATTAAAAACGCATAAAAACCCATGCGCCCAAACAATGACCCAATAAAATTGTCTGTCACAAACAATTTTCAACATTCAAACAGGCATGAACGACACGCAACAGCTCCAATGAAAATTGATTGCGAGAGCGAGAGAAAATGGAGTGAAAATTAGTAAAAGCACCTGTGAAAATAAATAAGCTTATCGCAGGCGACCCAGAAAAATGGAAAAAACGTCGGTACACAAAGTCAAAATAAAAAATGTTGAGCGCTTAAAAGCAAAATATTGTAAAGCCGGAACGACAGGGAGAACCCGATAGATAGAAAGAGAAAGAGGGAGCTGCTATCAAATGGACAGCCCACGTGAGAGGCGCCCACGCGAAACCGGAAAGCTGAGCGCTTAAAGCGAAAACCAAAAACTTAAAGCTGGAGTTGAGGTTATGGCAGCGTCATTGTCTAAGGCCAACCTACATGAAGGCGGCTAGAAGATGCTTGGCGCCAATTATATTGTGGGCCGCATACAGAAAATTAATATGATTGTCAAAGTGGAAGCTGCCCTGCAAAAAGATACCCTGTAGCCAGCAGCGAGGTGCCCTTAAAAAGGAAATAGATCTAGAAATCAAACTATGCTCAAAATACGGGGGATTCAAATCGATATCTATCGATTTAATGGAAATGGAAAGAGTTATAGAATAAATTGAATCGTATATAAGAAACTTTATTTATTTACCCTTTATATACAATAAATCCCCTTTGCCAGGTTTTCCTGAGTACAGGGTATATTTTACGAAAAATTATGATAAAGATGGAGCCTCAGCAAACGTCTCGTCATATATTTATGGGTAGCTCGTAAATTTGACTGCGGACGTGGCCCGCTGTCAATTTGCAGATACAGGATGCCCGGGCCTTACGAATGGGGCGTGAAATGTGTGAATTTACGATGCGACATGATGAGCCAAACAGCCGAGAGCAGTCAGGTCGATCACGAGAACTCTCTCTCGCTCTCTCTATGAATATATATATATATATATATATATTTATAAATATGTCATCGATAACACTTGAACCAATGTTGACAACGTTCAATGACCCAGCACTCATTCGCTCGATTCACTCATTTATTCACTCCGTGAGTTTCTCATCAAACTTAGCTGCTGCTCAGATAACCACTCAACGACTCGCACTCTCGAGTCGACTTGTATGTCATATGCCTGCAATAAAAAAATATATAAAAATAAAAGTCTAGAAAATGCTTGACTGGTTCACTTACTGAGCCGCATAAGTCACGTTTTGGCACATACATAACTCACAAATGATTAGCATTTGCTCATAAAGTTTTATAGACAATGCGAGAATTGTGTAGTCTAGTGCTCTTCAGTGTACTCTCTGTGCTAATTGTATGATGATTGATGAGAGATTAAAAAAAAAACAATGAAAGATTATGGGGGACAAGCTGTAATTTGTTGCTGCTGGTCCAGTCTTTGAAATGTATTAGCATGAGGAGGGCAGACAAAAGTAATATACATATAAGCTAGAATGCAGAAAGTGTTATGAAATTCCTAAAAGCGTGTTCCTTTATTCAGAAGTTATGGTGTTTTTTAAGATAAACGTCTCTGCCTTGTTTATAGAGCTATAAACAACTTCTTTTGTTTAGTTCAAAAAGATTCTGAGCTACTTTTATAATTGACTTTGTTGCCAAAGAAACTGATATTGACTAGCGAATATTCCGGATATCAATATGTCTTTAATGTGCGAATATAGTTTTTCGTTTTTACAGATGGAACCACCAACTGGGATTTCTTTAGAAATAAGTTTAGCTACCCATAAATATATGTGATAAATTTAATTAATGTGACTTAAAGAGGTCCTGAGATATTAGCTTTACAACCAATCAAATTGAATTCAAAATGTTCATGACTTCAAGATCTGTTCTTAACTTACACAGGAACCCCGTAATCTGTTTATGTTATAAATAAACAGAGCTTAGCTGAAAATTTACATGATGTACATGATAAGTTTCATTAACTTGTTTAAAATAGATCCAGAGATAAAGGCCATTAAATAAATGCGTGACGTCAGTTTTGCAAAAATTTCACAACATACTCAAATCTTTTAATGTCCGACTTAAATGTTCTTAAGTTATAAAGCTACACATAATAGCTGTGACATTATTTTTATGAACTCCCAACTGTGTTTGAGGCTTAAGTTAATTTATGACTTACTTTTATTTATGTTTTTTTTTTTTGTACTTGCAGCAAAATGAGGCAACAGTCAGCTGAACGATGAGGAAATCGAGTCCACATGCGCGTTATAAATATTAATGAAGAAACCAAAACGAAACACAACGAGAATTCAATTGAGCGAAGCAGCAGCAAATATTATGCCAAACACAAGAATCGACAACAACAATAAAAGGCACTTAAAAATATATTTTTTGGATGAACCGAGTCAAATGTAAAGCAGATGTGTGTGCGTTCGTGTCTGTGGCATAAAGTTGTGGCTTCCACTTTAATTCGACTTGTTGTTGTTTGATTTTCTGTTCTGTTTCTGGAAGCGAACGAATCAAATTGAATTGTGCCACAATCCACATCTTTATACGAAAACCGAACCGAAGCGAATCAAATCGAACTGAACCTGAACCGAAAGATATAATACAAGACCAGTAGCATTCCAAGTCGTAGCATTTAACTAAGAAGAAATATAATAAAAGACAAGATTCGTGCAATCTATGCATGATATATACAAATCCATTCAGCTTGGAGTAAGAGAACCAGGAGCCAGGACAGCGGCAGCTGTTGGTGACATATCCGTGTTGCGGTAACCAAAATTCTCGTGTACAAAATGTCACTGGCCGACATGGGCACAGTAACACGCTCTGCGGGCGGCGGCGCTGGTGGCGGTGGTTCGCGTCACTATGATCTGAGCGGAGCGGGCGGCGGCGGCGGTGGTAACGGCAGCGGACCTGGTGTTGTTGCCGGCGGTCGCATGACCCACTCGCTGAGCACGCCCAGCGGCGTCGATGGCACGCCCTCAACGCCCAGGCATCGCGGCGGCAAGAAGCTGACGGTGCGCATACAAATGCTGGATGATTCGGTTACCATGTTTCAAGTTCAGGTGAGTGTGCATAAAGAGCTATTACAATACCAGCATATATCGATTGCCGATTAGCACCTGCTGGCGAGTCGAAAAAATCGGTCTATCTGATGCAGAATTGAATGTGAATATATATGGGAACATGGGAACAAATCGCTCATAATTTAGTTGACAATCTTTGTTGTCGACCCGCTTGGCTTTGGTTTCTGTGCTTCGGACTAGCAAGCGCAAGTTCACCGGTTCAAATCCAGCTCCAATTATAAGTCTTAAATATTGTTTGATTTAAAGAAATCTTAATTCAGCTCTGCAGCGGATACTTAAGCTTAAACATATTCGTATTTGACTCTTTCATTATATAACTTCCATAGGTATAATCAGTGGAATAATACGCCCTAGGAATATTCTGGCAAACGTTGTGATTTCTCATACATAATATATAATTAAAAATATTAAACCTCAGCAACTCTCAGATAACTTCTGAGATCTTCTTTCATCTTCTCTAGGATACATTTTTTCTTCCCAAAACAAAATCTTTTTAGAATTACGTAATTTTCGTTAACTATGTTCTAATTCATTTAATGTTCATTGATTTATTGCCGTCTGCTCGCACGATCTCGCTTACATACAAATTTTCAATTTTTGTTCGACCCTATGACAAATAACACTTACGCAGACCCCAATAGAGTTTCGGTTACTTGCGTCATGCTTCAGCGTCGGCTTCGGCTGGAGGCAATGGCAATGTGCAATGTGCGCCACAACTTTTCAATAATTCTATTAAAAAAGTTTCTGTATTTCTGCACTATCAGCAAAGTTGTTGACTTTTCCTTCACAGTTAAAACAAGATAAGCTCCCTAGAAGGTTTTCTGTAATACAAAAAAAGAAATAATATCAATTGAGCAACAAAGCTTTTTGCTAAATAAATAAATTGGAGTCAAAATAAAAGGCGAGAAACAATTTCTGTGTCATGGCAAATTAAATGCCTAAAAGGCTGGAAAAATGAAAGCTAAAAAGCTGTATACCTCAATAAAATAATGAATTTCCGTTTGAAGGGTGACGTTGAAGAGTTGCCTAATCCAAAGTTTCTGTATATTTATTTATGATAGTGAAATTTTCAATGCCATGGAATAGGGAAAGCAGCAAAGAAATTTGCCTCAATTTTATTCATGTTATATAACTGCTCCCAAGTTCTCTAAGGCATCTTGAAACTTGTGCAAATATTTACAGATACGCATCACATAGTTTCTCATAGTTTTGAATATGTGGCTAAAGCTGAATAAAAACTGTGTGTGAAAAGCCCCGCAGTTATTTTTCGGTCTAGCAACAGACTAAACTACAGACCAAATGTGCGGTTATCGTTTTGCTGACCTCTCAGAATAAAATATCACATTCATTATACCCAACCACAGGACATTTCGAAGGCGCATAATGCCCTGTAAACTAGTGTAAACTAGTGTTCAAGTTCAGAATTGACAACGATAAAAACAGTTTAAAATGTTTGATGTATGCACCTATTTTCTGTAAAATGAATAACATCAGGTTGCAGACAAGGTAAAGTAATTAGTTTTCTGAATAGTTTTTAGTAAGTTTATTAAGATTACTTATGTACAGGGCATCTTCTGGTCAAATACTTCAGCTAAACCAGCTCTATTCACACATAATGCACTTGACCAAACTGACGCTTAGTTAACATAACATAAATTGCCAAGACCACAAACTGATATTACAAAACACGAGCTGCGGTTGGTTTTGGTTGGCAAATATGTTCAGAATAAACCTTGTGGGTTGCTTTGCTGGTCATCTATTTATAAGGTTGCAGCCCTTGGCAATATATTGCACAAGCGGCGTTACGTATACGCAGCGTGCGCGCGCCTTAAGATATATGTATATGTTGTGTTGCTGGCAAACAAATTTGTTACGTGCTTCAATTTTTAATAAGCCCGCACTGGACGTCATCTAAGCTGAGGTAAGGGTGCACTTACCGAGGGGTTGGAGGCTTCGGGCCACGTAAAATAAAACTGCCAGCAGATGCCATAGATTGTTTTTGTGTGTAGCACTTTAAAAAGCGCTCAACATTTCCAGCAGCAACAGCAACGCCTCAAGTGCAACTGGTTCACAAGGGTTTACTCTTAAACCAAACCAAACAACCCACTCACGTACACAAAAACACACACGCATGCCCGCACAACAATGCCGGCAGCAGCCACAACACAACAGCTTAAGTGTGTAGCCAAACTATCGTGGGGTTTGCTGTGACTAAGAGATAGCCTCTAAAAATAATGTGTATGTACTTAAATTTTATACGTAGTTGTCACAGAAGTTCACAGCGAACGACATATTACTCAACATATTTAAAGCCAGAAAGTACTTATTATATGTTGTTTTCTAGCCATGGTACTGAAATTTCACGATCACATCAGTCGCCTAGCTCTAACAGTTTGGACTGTGCGTTGATCATCAATCAGTCAGTCAAAAATCATTTTGTATTCCAATATTTCCCATATTCCACCATAGTGTTTCATAATTATATAAAGAGCTACTATACGGGTAACTATCTCCTACGGGTCCGGCTAATCGTTGATCATCAATCACTCAATCAATCAGAAAAACCAGCTTTATATATAGAGATTTGGCGTAACATCACGTAAGTGTTTCTTTACATCACGTAAGCTAGCTACTGGGAAAATTTGAGCCTCTTAGCTCTTACAGTTCGGGCCGTGGTTTGATAATCAATCAGTAAGGGGACAAACAATGTTATATTCAAATATTTCTAAAATCTATATCAAATATTTGTGCATTTTTTATGTTAATCGGGATAGAATGCCCCAACAAGCTCAAATTTTCAGCTTAAAAAGTAAGCATATAGTTCCAGCTTGCAGGGTATAACAATGGTGTAACTAGCAGCAGCCATTTTGTTGTTGCAACATTTTTGTTTTTAGCACACTTTTCGCCTTGCCATGTTGTAAGTGAGCGAAGCCTTTGAAATGTGTGTCTGCCGTAAGTTGGCTGAGGGGGGCTTAGGGCAGCCAGGGCGTGGCCACTTCAACTAAAAACCGAGTAAGCCTTTTGCTCGGCTGGGCTAATGGAGCCAGGAAGTGAAACAACAAACACAACAACGACTAGAAAAGCCATTAACAGAACTCAAAATGACGGAAAATAAGGGGGTGAAAACGCAAAAAGGAAAAGCACTAGCAGCAAAATAAGTACAAGGCGCAGGACAAAAGCTGTGTTTGCATTAATGCGATTTGTGGTCAAATGCAGTCAAATAACAGCAGCAAGAAGAAGAAGGCTACGCGAAATAACAACGAGAATTGGCCATGTGGTGTGTGTGTGTGTGTTTGTTTGTTGGCTGCAGTTCGTAGACCTCTAATGAACCACAGTCTGGGCCAGAAAAATTCAACAAGAGTGCTCTGGTAGAAATTATACGACTAATGAAGACCCTGTCATCAACAAAACATCAATAATCAGTGGCGAATTATAGTAAATATATTCTTAAATAACTTCTGTCTTTATTTTCCGATTATTATATAGGGTTCAGAGCGTCATCTATGTAAGGGGATATTTAAGAGGGTGTACTTATCAAATTTTCTAACTCCATCTCTTATAATCTTCGAAATATGTTTAGCAAATCTATCCGTTAAATCGATATTAATCGATTCTTAAGGGTTGAGTTATCGACATAAAAATAAAGATCTAAATATGTATTCCTAGTTCTTATACTCTCTTTATATTAATAGAAATGACTAGATTGTTTCAGCTGATGTTGCTGATCAAGAAAATATACCATATAAATATATATAAATAGTGTGCACAAAAACATGATAACCTTTTATACACATTTTCAATTGAAAGCAGGGTATAAAATACCTAAAGAAGAAACAAACTTTATTTTTGGAGTCAGCAGCATCCGCAACACCTCACAAACCAGGTCTGCCAGGGGATGCTGCTGCTGTTGATGGTGGGCGGGTGCTGGGGAGTCGGCAACGGAAAATTTGTTGATTTGTCTGCAGCTTCTGTGTTGCCTCAGCCATTGGCTGGCTGCCTGTTTCTGTGCTCTTGTTAGGCCCAAACACAATTTGGCTGTCTGCCAAAAGCTGTGAATGCCCTGCCACGCCCTGCGCCAGCCGCAACCCCAACTCTCCTCGCTCACCACGACCTCTCCACTTCACTTGTCGCATTAATCTCTTATGCGTGCGCACAGCCTGCGCCTCTGCCTGGATTTTAGTTTCTGCTCCCTTTTATATAATTATACATTTCTATACATATTTCGCATTCCCCAGCCTAGGCTTTATGGAGAGAGAGAGGGACTGCTCTTATGCATATTTTAATGCAATTTCATTTTATGCTTGGCTTCCATTTGGCAGCAGCTTCTGGCGAAAGATTGATGCGATTTCAGGTCACATTTCGTTGGCAGGTGCTTTAGGACAACTTCTCAACTACAAAATAGGATTTATTTTTAGGTACTTGATGTGCTGGAAAAGGCTTTGCAGCGCACTTGCTGCACTTGATAGCAAAGTAGCTGTAGAAATGGATTTTTAGTGCATTTCTGTGTATGCATGGAACTCAGCAAATAGATTTAAGCATTCACCTATAAAATGTTTAAGTGGCTGCCGAAAAGCATTTCAAACTGAAAAATGAGAGGGTAAAGGTATATGCATGCCAGGCTAGTAAACGATTTCAGTAGCATTTTAACCTAAAGGGTATTAAGGTAGGGAATTACTAGAGTAAACATTTTATCGTTCTCCCAATCCTAAACATATATAAATTATATCTTTACATACTATTTTAAGAAATTTGTTGGTTCAAAAACTCACAGAGAAACCCAAAGACCAATAGCATTGAAAGTTATCGATAATTTTATCGATCGCTTTTTACTCTACTGTACCATAGCTAAAATCTTTTTAGTTGTTGACATTTCGTTTAGGGAATCTCAAAAACTCATAAACTCCCCTTTCTATTTCAGCAAGCATTGATCTAAATTTAAAAATTTGTACGATAAATTAATTGATTATTTTTTTGCTGTTCCATATCCTTTCCGTTCGGTGGGCTGCGAGCACCATTTGTTTTGTACGCTATTCAGCTGTTGACAAATCTTTAAGCCCCAACGGACCTTGTGATTTCCGCAGGCAACTTTAACAAACTTTTCTATTAGGTTTATCAGAGCGGTGCCCGCATAACACAAAATTTATTGCGCCAGGCAGCTGTTTCAATAGACAACACAACCAACCGAGTTGTGTGTGTTCTGGCTGATAAATGAACAAAAGGCAGAAAACATTGCAGTTAGGTTCAGTTGAAAGCAGCAAACCCTTGAGGGAAAACACCTGCAGGCTGCATTGGTGTCGATTCAGCTATTTTCCAGCTAGATTTGGCTATTGTCTGAGGTGACAGCCGCCACTTGCATTTATTTCGGAGCCAGCGACAAATTGCCTAGAAGCATGTGTATGTGTGTGGGTGTGCGAGAGTATAAGTGTGTGTGCTTGTGTGTGTCCGTTAGTTGTTTGCATCTCTAGCGCTACCTTGTGCTTTTTAGACACTTCCGTTTGCTATTTACCATTGCCTTGGCCCGTGCTTAGTCGCCGCCGCGTCCAAAACTAATTGGCTGTTTGTAGTTGTTGAAAATCCCAAATTGGTTTAGTGGATTGGTGGCCCATGAAGAAGGCTGTGATAAAAAACCGCGCCCGCGCCAGCGCCAGCTCCAGGCCAAATGTCAAAGTTCGGGCGTGGCTTTGGGGCCATTGTTGCTCCGGCTGCTGCTGCTGTCTGCCACGCCCTTCGGTTACAACTGCGACTGCAGTTTCTGGAGCAGCTGCTTTCATAAGCAAACCCCCATTTTGCACGAAAGTGGTTTTCTCGTTTCTCGCTCCTGTTGTTAGCCCAAATTAAATTAAATATTCCTCAGTTATTGTGCAAAACTTGTGTAAATTTCATTTTAGTTTGACAATTAGTTGGAACCACGGCCCAGTGGTGGGCGGTGCCATAAATTGCATTTGCTCAAATGCCATAAATAGTTTTCAGTCGGCAGTCTGAAGGGAATTGTTAAATTGTGATAACAAGCGACAATTAAATTGCGCTTTTGTAACCGCAAGCACAGCTGCCAGATTGGGATGGAAATTATTAAGAAACTTAGAGGGAACTAGTTTAAGGCTGCAAGCTTAAATTTTCTGGCAATTTATCGAGTTCTTATTAGTGATGCTCTTTTATGTAAACTAGTTCATTTTTCCGATCAGTAATCAAACATAAGATGGGCTATGAAAAACTTAGTTTCTGCATGTTAAAGAGATTTTATCAAATTGTGCAAGTTGGAACTAGATGATTGAAAAAATGCAAAGCCTATATTCTAGGTTGAGATTACTTTTCTAAATGGATTGTAGTTTGGAATTTGTTAGCGTTCTACTACTCAAATATTCGCAACTAACTCGGCATATTTTTAGGTAGTTGTGTTCTTTATGATCGTTATCTAATAAATCCTGGAACTAGTACACAGAACCAGCTCTTAGTTTAAGTTTATAGCCCTCCCTTAGTATCTTTTCGGTTCTATGTAATCAGTATTCAATGTTTGCTTTGACATCTCTGTTTTCTCAACCATCTCTTAGTTTCTGTTTATAGCTTAACCCAACTTACACTCTTGTCTTATGCGTTCTTTATTGAAGGCTTTTGTTGTTTTGGAACCAGTTCATTTCTCTTCACAGCTACACATCAATCGATTTGTAATGTTTAAAAATGTTTTACATAATAAATCAAAATCAGTGGCTGCAAATTGGATGCTTCTCACTTCCCCACCGAATTCCCCATTGACCTTAAAAACTCGGCACAAATGTTGCGCAACTTTTCTCTACTTGTTTCGCCGTTCTCTTCACTCATCAAAAATGCATCAGCTATTCCTTTGTGTGTCGGTACATTGTTTGTTATTTCATTGTTTCAGTTAAACTCGTTGTTTGCTTTCGGCTCACATTTCAATTAAAAAGGGGTTGGCGCTTCATTTGTAAAGTATGCGGACTTATGATATATGTACATATGTGTTAAACTGCAAATTTTTTTTTATTTATATAATGAAACATTTGTGTATTCTTATCAAGTCTTGACCACGCCCAAAGCAATTTGCATTGTGTTCTTGTTTTGGTAGCTTGCCAAAACCTAACACATAAAATATTCAAATGTCAGCCAAAAACATGCTCAGAGACAAAGTGGAAGATAGGGTTAGAGGCTAGGAAACTGTGTGGTAGTTAAGACTTTAATCACATTTTGTCACGCCCCATGGACTGACAAAATTTCACACTTCGAACAAAAATCGAAACTGAGAGCAAAGGCACTTTGCTTGATTGCCTGTCGAAGAATTTGCGGGAACACGCTAAAAGGTTGCTTCGTTTACTCTATTAAAATGCCGATAACATTTCCATTTGTCTAATGGTGCATAAGGTGCAGCAGCTGTTCAGGAGCTGGTGTGGTGTGGTGGCATACGGGGGGCTTTGTGGTTGTTGCCATAGACCGATATTAGCAT
The DNA here is from genome assembly GCF_030788295.1 of Drosophila virilis. Classification (NCBI taxonomy): domain Eukaryota; kingdom Metazoa; phylum Arthropoda; class Insecta; order Diptera; family Drosophilidae; genus Drosophila; species Drosophila virilis. The sequence goes on from NC_091544.1 coordinate 32,302,758, forward strand.
ATTATACAGCATGGCACATGCCTCTAATCTAGACATGTGTTTGCCGCTTAACCTATTTGCAAATTGAAGGACATCCCAAGGATATAGCTGTGTGTGCGAGTTAGTAGATAATTAATAAGCTCTGACTGATGAAAACCTCATTTCATCCAATTTGCGGTACGTTTCTAAATGAATTGGAAACTGACAGCTAATTAAATTAATATCCTTTATGTGATTAAAAGTCAAGTGGGACTCTATATAAGTCAGACTACTTAAGAATTATGATAAATAATTAAAAGTTGTTTTATGAGAAGCATAAAAACTTTTGGTGTGATGAGCTGGTGAACTATTTATGAAGCGTGGCTTGACCCAGATTGTTTATTCTTCTCGAAAAGAGATGCTTTTGATTATATTTCAAACTTCGCGTAATATTCCAATCTGGACAGACTACTATTCCATGGAATATTACATTCCAACATTAATAAACTCTATAGTATGAGTCACTCAGTAGATTGTCCTCTCCAGATTTAATTTAATATTCTATTTTGACGTTGCCAGACTGCGTAATATATATCACCTATATACATATATCCAATGAGGTTAGCTCTCCTAAATTCTCATTTGACTCTGCTTGGATTTCAATATTTTAAAACATAAACGCTTTCCAATCAATTTTACGCACAATTTACTGCAGCCTCCTTGCGACGGGTGTTTTGCGTGTGGGCATAGGGGCGTGACCAATCGCTGGCTAAGTTCGTTAAGCTTATTTAAAAATTTAAACCGCGTCGCAGCTTAGATGCGCGTCCGAGCGTTGCCACACGCCGTCAATTGCTTTGTGGGCGATGCCCGTCTGATTGCATTTAAATAAATTTCAATTGAGTTGTCGCCTCGCCCTAACTACTGCTTCCTATTAACTGGGCCACTTGGCCGCACGGCGGCTGGCCATTCCTAAACATCAACTGTGGCCGCAATTAAGTTAGATAAAATGTAGGGCGTTTAGCTTTTTGCCCGCTGACCAAATTGAGCGAACAGCCAGAGTGCACTGTAAATTCTAAGTAAATGCATATATACATTTATTATTTAACGCAATCTAATGGCATTTTTAATCAACCCTAATGGTGTCTGTATGTGTGTTTGTGTGTGTGTGTGTGTGTGTGTGTGTGTGTGTGTGTGTGTGTGTGTGTGTGTGTGTGTGTGTGTGTGTGTGTGTGTGTGTGTGTGTGTGTGTGTGTGTGTGTCACACACAACACACACTCGCAAGCCAACATTGTGGCTGTTGATTTATGTGGCGCTAAGCCTTCTCGCATAGTTGCCAAGTTTTCAACTATTTTATAAATAGGCTGTCGAGTCTCTAAAGTTAGGACTTTTTGAATAATGTGCTTCCTCGACTACAATTCACATAACTAAACGAGTTGGAGTGCTCCAGTCGGATGTGCCCAACTAAGAGATAAGGCTAAACATACACTGCCCTTAAATACCTTAAACCCCAATTTCAATTCATTGAATCACGTTTCAAATGGACATTAGCGATATCTGTTAAAAAAAAACTCTTGCAAAGCTTTGATGTAATGAACGGGGGAAGAAATTCGAAAAGCGAAATATTTTTTGAAACTTAATTTCTCCACCAATTTGCTTTGTCATTTTAAACAGGCCAAGGCCTTGGGTCGCGTGCTATTTGAGCAGGTCTGTCGCCAGCTAAATTTACTGGAAGCGGACTATTTTGGTCTGGAGTATCAGGAAATATCCACACATACCAAATACTGGCTCGATCTGGAGAAGCCCATGAATCGTCAGGTGGGCCTCTCTCTTATCGATCCGGTGCTGCGATTCTGTATCAAGTTCTACACACCAGATCCAGCACAGTTGGAAGAGGAGTACACCAGGTAAGAGCCTTTTAATATATTAACTTAACAGTAAATACTGATATACTGTATTCATTTTAGATATCTATTCTGTTTACAAATAAAACGAGATCTGGCCACGGGCAGTCTGCAGTGCAATGACAATACAGCGGCCCTCATGGCCAGCTACATAGTGCAGGCATCGTGTGGCGACTATGTGCCCGAGGATTATCCAGATCATACGTACTTGTCATCCTATCGCTTTGTGCCGCACCAGGATGCGACCATGCAGCGCAAAATTATGGAGAATCACAAGAAGCATTTGTAAGCTGTAAACTGTATAATGTCATTGATTTGTTAATTCACTTTATAATCTCTTTGTGCAGTGGCCAATCGCCTGCAGAGGCTGACCTCAATCTGCTGGAGACAGCGCGTCGTTGTGAGCTTTATGGCATGAAAATGCATCCCGCGAAGGATGTAGAAGGCGTGCCTCTGAATCTGGCCGTGGCGCATATGGGCATTACCGTGTTTCAGAACATAACACGCATTAATACCTTCTCCTGGGCCAAGATACGGAAGATATCATTCAAACGCAAACGTTTTCTGGTCAAGCTGCATCCCGAGGGCTACGTAAGTACATATGTGAGAGGTGTATAATTAAATCGATTTAATGTTGGATTTCTGTCGCTTGCAGGGCTACTATAAAGATACCGTTGAGTTCTTCTTCGAGGGTCGCAATGAGTGCAAGAATTTTTGGAAGAAGTGCGTCGAAAATCATGGATTCTTCCGATGCACGACCGTGCAGAGCACGCCCAGGCGCAAAACTCGCGTGCTCTCACGGGGCAGTTCTTTTCGGTATGAATGAGATAATAATTGTGAAAATAAGGCGCTTTTTAAACTAGTTTTATACTTTTGTCAAACTTGCAGCTACAGCGGTAAAACGCAAAAGCAAATTATTGAATTTGTGCGCGAGAACTATGTAAAACGTCAAAACTTCCAAAGGTAGGTTTTATTCAAATAACCCAACAACAATAAGGAAAATCTTAAAAACTACCATTGCAAGCAGCAGAAGCAGCTTTAAACTTAAGATTTGTTTTTTAATATTTATTATTTTATTACGTTTAACAAATAAATATTATAGTTTAAGTTACTTTCTGTAAAGGTTGTTTTTACCACGCAAAAAAATGTTTACAAATATTTAATAAATTTGGTAAAGACAGCATTTCAGCATTTTTTAGAAAACAAATTTATTCTTATACAATATTACTATTTCACTTAAATAATTTATCAAATACGTAAACTTGATTTTAAAGCTTTGCTTACTTTTTCTTTTATTTAAAAAAAAATCAAATTTTTAAGCTAATGCTTCTTCCCCATATGAATAACCAATAAGCCAACTAATTATGTGTACAATTTGATTGTGCCTTTTTTTAATACAAAACAGCAAAACCAAGAAACTAATCATGCTTACACATTATAATCATCAGCGTGCTCATCTGAACTCAACTTTGTTATTTCTTTTCAACTGAATTGCTTATGAATTACACACACATTTTTAATTTTCAAAATTAATTTTTCAAAACCCCCACAAACCCTGCTCCAAAAATAACACCTGAAACCACCTTAAAACTTGGTCAAAATGTGGCATCAAGTTACAGAGAAAAGAGAAGAGGATTAAAAAACCAATTGGTCTTAAGTAAAAGTGAAGCACTAAAATAAACATCTAAAAAAAAACAACAAAAAAAAACAAAGTAATAGCAAAACTAGAAATTTGTACAGAAACCAACGACAAAAGCATTTGAAACTAAAGTATGTTTTGTTTTGTTCGTATTATTTGAAACATGTGTATTAACTAACATAAATATTCTATAGACAACCAACTTTATTTATTTGTAAACTGAAATTGGCAATTGGCAAATTATTTTATGCATACTAATTTCAAATATCATGCTTATGTGTATAAATCGAGCCCAAACTCAACTCATTATCAGTGCCCTAGTGTTCACCCAACCTCACATAGAGTATACTAAACCACATTCGCATCATTCGAACTCTCTTTCTTTTATATCGTGTGTTGTATTTAACTAAACTAGTCTAGTCATTCAGCCCCAACGATATGGAAGTTGTGTCTTTAAAATGCTTTTCTTTTTCCATCCCCCCCAATAAACAGTGTCTTTTGTTTAGACTGAACACAACTCACGGCTAATCACGTTTGTTTGCCCCCCTAACGCTCCCTAAATGTGTAGTAATTAGTTGTGCGTGTTCTTAGCTAAACAACCTAAGCTTATCTACTTATATAAGTAGTTTAGTCTGTATGATAATATAACTCTAATTAACCCAACTACAACAGTATTTAGTGTATAATATTCTATGGAAAATCTGTTAAGATATAACAAATATATTGCCTATTCCCTATAGAGGCTACATCTTATATGATTTTTTTTAGCGCTTCATAATGCCTTTCAAACTTAAAGACATGCTAGGTCTAACCCTCTTTGATACCCTAAATGTTGTTTTGTGTGTGCGTGTAATTTTAAGTTTTTTTTTTTTATTATTACACAGTTAACTTAATATTGTTATTATATAAATTGTGTACTGTTGTAAATTCCTTGAACTCTTGCATTTGCTTATGGAATTTTCTGAGCCTTTTTGATGCTCAAACCAAAACCAACTGTGCTTAACCCGAACTAAAACTATAAATAAAATACAAAAAAAAAAAAAAAATACATAAATAAAAAACAAGCTTGAAAACAAAATAAAATGTTGCTTAAGTAAAAAGCAAAAACTGAGCATGTGAAAATAAAATCGTGGTATCCTCTTGTCTTTTCTTTTGCTGCAGGTCTCAGTCGTTCCGGCAAGGGCCACTGAATGCTAGTAGCCGAAGTCAGTCGCATACGTATGTGAATTCCAGCATTTCAGCCAATCCCCTACTCCCAATTGACACTGGTTTGTATTTATTTTGTTCAATTGTTCGATTATTATATTTCATGATTTATCGTTTATCGCTTTTCGTTTCATTTTCGTACATATGTAGTTAAAAGAGTTTCGCTCTTTCTCTCTCGTTTTGCTAGCGGAATGTGTAGCTCAATGCGTTAGATTTCTATGAAATAATTTATTTATGTATATATATATATTAAATTATCATTTCTTTTTTATTTAATTGCACGCTGCAGCGGCATGGGATTATCGCAATCAATGCAACGACTCGATGACCCCTTCTCTGACGAAGAAGGCAGCGGATACCTTGGATCGCCGACGCGACAATCCTACAGACCACATGCGTTCTCAAGTGAGTTTTCACAGAAAACAAAATTATTTTATGATTTCCAATATCTATTCACAAATAGGTCACAGCAGCCCAGGTGGAGATCTATCAGACGAAGAACTATGCAGCGGAATCGCCAACCTCAGCGGAGGAAGCGGCATGCTCGGGGGAACGTCAACACCACTCGGCAGCGGCTACGGACCAAATGAATTCGAGCCGCTCGCTTTCACCACAGGCTCCGCAATCGTGGACTTCACCCAGCCACAGCAGCAGCCAGCCACTGCGCGCTCCCGATCTGGGTCGTGCGCATCAAGGCGATCACAATTTAGGTAAGTCCCTTTATAAAATGATCCCACATTAATATAATTTCATTAAGTTGTTTGTTAAAGTTATACTTAGTTTTAGTCTTATCTATGATTTATATAATGTACTTTAGCTAAGCTCTTTTATTTAACATTGAAAGTATGCCGAATTTCTTAAACAAAAATACAGTTGGAAAGGATTTCAGTATCCTCCCTAACTCGGTTCAGACTTCCGGATTCTTACCCAATGCGGCTAAAAATCAGTTTGCAGATTTAACATAAGTCCTGCTCCCCTTCGTAAGGGAGCTGAAGCAACTTTTGCTCACATAGAGAGACCCTGACACAATTGACCGTTTTCGTCTTTTGTGATACCCCATTGCATATCTCTTATTTATTATTAAACTACTGTGAATATAAGTTTCTATTATAATTTAGATTTCTTAAGTTTATTATATTTACGTAAGGTTAATTTAGTTCTAGCTCCTTTTTTTAATTCATACTCCTCACAGCGTTGGCTATTGACTATTGTATTCAGTTAATGCCAATAGTCGAATTATGAACTATAAATATCGTTCAAATCGTGCTCATTATAATTTCAGAGTTTTCAGCCTTTGTTTTGTGATCATGCCTTGAGTTCGAAACGTTTTCGGTTTGTTTCGGTTGTTTCTCTTGTACTCAAAGTGCTAACGTACAAATTCTTTTAATTCTGCGCGTGTTCAGGTCTGAGCCACTTGTCCCACTTGTACAGCAGCAGCACGCCTCGTCGAGTCTCAGTGGGATCCCAAGCGTATGCCCCTGCTTCGCCGCAGCTCATCAGCATCAACACCAACAACAGCAACACGCACAACAACAACACTATCAACAGCAGCAACACAGTGGGTCATTCGGTGGATCTCAGCAGCTCAATGGAATTGGAGGAGCAGGAGGAGGAGCTCCTGGGACCTGTGGATTTGGAGGAGGAGGAGGAGGAGCCTATGGGGGAGGAGGAGGAGGAGGAATTAGTCGAGGAGGAAGCGGATTCGGACTTGACAGCATCTACCATCAATCGGGAGACTATGGCGGCAGCCTCACCGGTCTCAGCCATGGCCATGGCCAATGCCCGTCGTCAGCCGCTTCGCTCACAGGAGTCCCAATCTCAAACTGTCACCCCAGTCCATTATAGCAGTACCAATTATTCGATGTCTAAACAGTGCATGCTTAACAATGCCAATGCCAACTCAACCGAAACGGAGACCGACAACATCATATACACTGACATCAACGATATGGGCCAATATAAATACCCTGACTTTCATAACGCCCATCTGGAGCACAAGATTTCCAACAGCGAGCATCTCAATTTGAATGATCGCAATGATATATATGCGACGGTTAATCGGAAAGCCAAATCCAAGACACGCGAGAAGCATTTCAGCGATGAGTTTATCGATCAGTCCATATTACAGTACACCCGGGCCAAGCAGCTGGGCGCCCAGCAGGTGGCCATGCCCCTGCTGCAGCAGCCCAGCACATCGGCCTACGCTGCTGCCCAGGAACGTAATTATAATAGCTTGAACTATCAATATCACAACGATTTAAATCATCCCTCAGAATCGTCTTCCTCGTCCTACTTTGGGACAGGCTTTGGCACAAAGCGCTATGCCCAAAATGAACGCGTAAAGCTCGCACAATCCGAAAACTATTTAACACCCTCTATGGACTCTCAGAGCTCGAGACACACTCATTCATTGCCGCGCAACTCGGAGCTATCCGGCGTGGATTCGGTAGATTCATACGATAGTCACTACATAACACATCATCCAAGACGCAGTTCCTCAGAAAAACTCGAGTATCAGATGTCTTCGAGCAATCTTTATTCCACAGCGCAGTTTGTCAAGCCCGAACAGGCGGCTGTCCACTATATGGACGATGAGGAGGATCAGGATGATGATCCGGATGGTGAGAACATCTACGATCAGGTCGAGCGTGAGTCCTGGCTCAAGAGTAGCTCCTGCAAGGATCTTTTTGAGCGCTACAGCAGCACCTACTATGCACGAGAACAGCCGAAACCCATGACAGCGTTTGACAAGGAATTTCTCTCCTCGAATCGTATTGATTCGCCCGTTACGCGCTATGATGATTCCAGGCACTCCTTATACATTACCAAGAATCACTCGATAGATGCACATCAGGACTTTTCACCGCTACCTCAGAGTAAGGTGTATTCGTCCAGCTATCCAGGCAGCACCTACAACACCCAGGAACACAAACGCAACTATGGGCACCAGCTGGACTACACAGGCTCACAAGATGATATATCACAGGATAGCTATGAGCTGCTAGAGAAATATGACATTGATTTCTTTAGCGGACGTCGCCGTTCCGAGGATCATATGCGCTCCTGTTCGCTGGACTCTGGCAACTATATACCCAGCGATGATGAGTCCGTTTCTGAGCAACCCAAATATCGCTCGGCTATTGATGTTAAATCCAAATCAGCTGCTGATATTATGAATGAGATTTGGGATGCTGAAGATCCGCGCTATTTGCCCCGTGAAAAGCTCTCTGTCAAGTCAGATGGCAACTTCTATAAAAAAATTCAGGAGGCACTTACGCGAGCCTCCAGTCAGGAGAGTCAAAGCGAAATGTTTGAGACAAAAATCTCTCGGAGCTCCGACTCGAGCAAAAAATCTCGAGACAGTCTCTATCATACGGACAGCAAAAAGTCGCGAGAGACGACCAAGAGTAAGACATCCGTAGCTTCAAGTCAGGATTCCAAGGAATCACTAGTGGGCGATTGCTTCGGACGAAACTACGAAATGCCCACAACCACCTGCAAGAAGGTCAAGCAATTTAACAAAAAGGAGCTCTACGAAAAGTTTGCACAGTCAAGTCAGGAGTCAAAAAGTGACTACTACGATGCTGTAGAACCTGTCGCAGAGGCAGAAGGTCTTTATACGCGACCCAAGGTTAAGAGTCACGATTGTCTGCTCTCCGACACGCACAGTTCCACGGCCAATAGTTCGTTCTATGACAGCCGCGATACATATTCGACATTCCCTAGCAACAAGACGCACAAGACCTCCAAAGTGCACTCGATTAGTTTGCAAAATGTAGAAATTGAACGCAATGCCAAGTCCTTTGGAAATAAATCTCCCGAATCTGTGTCCACGCCTGCCTCTGGCATGCGCTGCCATGAGAAGGATATACAAACCAGTGACTCAATCGATCAAACAGCGCCCTTCAAAAAGGGAAACTCGCAGTCCTGTAAAATCTCCGCTTTCCGTCGACGATCAGATAGCGAGAACATTTTTAGCTTTGATCAAGACCGAATAGAATGTATACAAAAGTACACCAAGCACTGGGAGGGACAGCCCAAGGATGAAAAGTCCAAGCAAAGTCCAGAATATCCACTTACACCCGAGCTAATCTCTGAGTTTGAGAAACAGCAGGCGCGAGTTGCCCATCAGAAAATCACGCGGAAGGAGGAGCTCATGGCCAAGACACACTTTGAGGAATACAATCCGATATTGGTGCCTCTGAACTATGCTCATGCCACGGTGGAGCGTACTAAAAGCGATCCGAATTCCTTGGCTAATCGTGCACGCCTAGGCAGCAATTCTCGACGTCATGTCCTGATGCATCAGAAGTCAATTGACTTAACGCCAGCCGATTCCAGTGATGAGGATTATATCTATAAGCAAATACCTAGCGCTCCACCGTTGTGCAAGGCGCATGGCAACTTTGAAATACCCAAATGCTATGATGGACCGCCAGCCCCTCAAGTGGATATACCCAAGAGAGGCTTTGAGCTCCCCAAGAGCTTCTTCCGCGACTACGAACGTCGTTTTACTAAGATTCTAAAAGAAGATATACCCTATGTACTCCATAAAAGGCATATTATGAACGGCACTGCGCCTTCGCCAGGCGACAAAAAGCATAGTAAGCCCAAATCGCCAAAGTCACCAAAATCGCCAAAGTCTCCCAAATCACCAAAGTCGCCCAAGTCCCCTAAAGTGAACGTTGTGCCTGTGCCCGGTCCAGCGGATTTCTTGCCAGATATACTAGATAGTCTGCTGCCAGCAGAAACTAAAGAGTTTCTATTTACCCAAAACATTGATCTATCCAAAGTAGATCCCATAACACTCGAAATCGACAAGACCATACCAATTATACAGCTTTCCTCGCCCAAGCGGGACATAACCAAGCAAATGGATGCTTCAACGCTGGAGAAACTAAATAAGAAGCTTAGTCAAATTGAAAGCGATTCGGCAACCAGTTCCAGAACCGAAAGCATGCAACAGCAGAAGCTAGAGCAGAAGCAAATGGAGCTTATACAGAGTCTGCGGAAGGAACTACAGGCGAATGCGCGCAAGGCAAACAAGCCGAGGGTTATACCCAAGACAAAGCCATCGGGCAAGTCCAAAAAGGGTAAGACACGCATTACCTCCTTCTCATCGGATGATGAGAGCCTGGACTCGGACGATGTCTTTGGTTCGGCGGAGGCCATACCGGATCGCCTGGAGTTCTCGCCGCCGCAGTCACGGAAAGAAATTGAGCCTATTTTGCGTATAGAGCAAAGTCGTCTCATCTCTGCCGCTTGGGGCAGGGGTCAGACAATGAGTTCCACGGAAATCGAGGGGTCACCGCCACAGTGTCGCCGTCTGGCCGATCTCGAGAGTCGCTATCATACACAAAAGCTTGATCCACAGTATGCAAATGCCACGGAACTGCGTCGCATATCAGAGCGTTCCATATCAATACCATCTTCAGAGGATGAGCCTCATTTGCCTATGCGACGCATGGACGAATGCACTAATGATTATCAGCGCAATGAGAACATACCCTCACCCATATTTGAGTATGCGGAATTCTTTCGCAGCAATGATGACATCTACGAGACGTGCCATGAGGAGAAGATAACCGGTTCTGATATTGATTATACTCTGAAGAAACAAACAGCCAAATCGAAAGTCAAGTTAATTGAGGAAATAATTGACTCTTCAATAGTAATGCGCTCCAAGGGTCATGCACCTATATTATTCGCTCATGCCAGACTAAATCTTTCGGAGGGTTCAGTTTCCCTACAACGTCAGCAGGCCACACAGCAGTCGCCGACTACAGAGCGTCGCACTAAGAGCCTGGACACGCCAGTCATATCCTTGCATCGACTGCCGCCTATGAATGCTTTTTCATCCAAGGATGATACCGTGGGCTTTGAGGAAGAGGGCGAAATTTTAGAGGAGAAGTCGTTAGAGCGTACCAATCAAACAGTACAGCAGGAGGATGACACAGCAGATAGCATACATTCCTGCGCAGGTTCTATACCAACACAGAGCAGCTACAACGCCAATAGTAAAGACTCACTGCTCAGTGCTGTAACCATTGACAGTGAGGAGGCGCAGCTGCTCAACCAGCTGAAATACATAGAACGGATTGCCTTACAAGGCGTCAAGATCAAGGACAAACGCAAGTCTAAAATGAAGCTCAAGAGTGGCGATCATTTAATTCTTAATATACCTAAATACCGATTCACCGATTGGTCACCCTACAGCTCAGCCAACAGCTCGCGTAAAACCTCGCCAGGCGTCTCGCGGGCCAGCAGCATCGAGAGCACCGGTAAGGGAAAGCTAAAGACCTCAGAACCTTTTAAGGGCAAGCATATGTCTCGCAGCCGTCCGGAATCACGACGAACCAGCGCGGATGATATTAAAGCCGGTAAAGATGGCAGAGGTAGTAAAAAGTCAAGTCCCAAGGAACGTCCACGTTCAATTGAAATGCGTCGCCTGAGCAAGGACAAAAGCAAGTCCCAAGAGGAAACGGAGGCGGATATAGCCAAGCGTAAAGAGCGCCAGCAGAAACTTTACGAATCAGCGATGAAGCAGACTATAACAATGCTGAGTCCTGTAAAGGATACGCTGCCCGCGTTTCCAGCGCCGGAAGATAAGATATTTGTCAAAACCGATGGTGATAAGATAATCATTGAAACTGAATTTAAGTCGAAGGCTGAGGATCATGTCCTGATTGCCAAGGCGCCACGCAAGCTAGACACTTCGATGGTAAAGTTTAGTCGCAGCTTTGATGAGGGTCGCAGTCCCGACAAGTTGGACAAGGCCAATCGCAGTTTCGAGGATCGTAACAAATCCTTTGAGGACTCTGAGAAATCAGATATACCAGAAGACATAATGATTAAATCACCCAAGAAAATAGCCAAAGCACAGGAAATCAAACAGAAAATCGAAGGGAGTGTTGTGCACAAAAAGATCGATGGCAAATCGAGTAGTCTAGAGAAACCAGCCGAGCATCATTACTTGGGCACGGATGTCAAAGCACGCAGCCTGGACGACAAGAAACAGGCAATGGCAGAGGCAAAGAAGACCGAGGAGAAACATACATCTATTGTGCGTAGCGCCATTGGAGATCGTCGCATGTTTGCGCATCAGTATAATGTCCATGAGGACATAGATATGCAGGCGGTTATCTCTGAGCGTCGTTCACTGGAAATACTTAAGCGTTCGCTGCCCTCGGAGGACACCCGTGACAGTGAATGCACGCACAGCCGCAAGGCTTCTACAGCCGATAGTCTTGACTCGTTTGTCTCGGTGGATGAAAGCCATTCGCCAATACCACCGCCAGAGGTTTATCCACATCGCGTGCCTACCATAGAGTGCGAGGAGCCATCCATTGAAGAGGATGACAACTCATCGGAGCGTCGTCATCTTAAAGTGGGTCGACACGATGTTAATCGTTTGAGCTTAGATCGCAGTCGCAGCGATGAGACAGGTTCGTGGATAACCGTAGAGTGCGATGAGTTTATTGGCTCTGATACCTCAGACAATGAGCCGCGCACTTTGGAAGCAGATCGCAATACTCTGGAGACACAAGCCACATTGGAGGATGCCATACCGTTGGACTATTCCAATTGTGTCACGCCCACATCTGATTTGAATATTCTAGTTACTCCACCCAATGTCAGTCCTCTGATTGAAAAGTCCGTGCTGGAGACTTTTGAAAAGTATACATCTGAAGGCAAGAAAAAGTACAGCCTTGATAAGCAGAGCGATAAATCGAAAAGTTCGGATTCTTGGACCAGTGGTGAGAAGGACAGCAGCCCGCAGCGACAGCAGGACTGGAGTTTGTCTGTAAAGGAGAAGAGCTCCATCGAGGAGGAATCCAGTGTTAGCTGCTCGATAGCACGCCCTTTGGGCATATCACAAGATTTTGGTAATGAGGATGCCAAGAAATGCCTGGAACTTAAGCAGCGCATGCTCCAGCTAGATGTTGCGCCTAAGGATGCTGATGCCACACCCACTGGCTCCAATGAGCAAACGCCCACCAATGAACCAAAGATCATCATTAAGAAGCCTTCAACGCCAACACTAGAGAAACAAAGTCCTATTGATTTAGGCAACAGCACCGAAACCTACCTAGATCCCATTGAAGACCGAATAGCCAAAATGCTACACAGAACCGAGGACAGCGAATCCAGTTCAGGAGGTTCACGCAAGCCGCCCCGAATCGAGAAACCTGCACGTGCCAATGCAGGCAAAAAACTGTCGGTAACCAAAGCAGAACCCGGTAAATCCGGCAGCGATCGCAGCTCACAGGAATCCAAATCAAGCTTCGACTCGAAGGGCTCATTGAGCGTCGAATCGCGCGGCTCTTTTGAAACAGAAAGCAGCTCCGGATCATTGGGCGCGGCACAGCGTCGTGGGGAGCTGGCACAAAAAGAACAGCAAAGCACCTGGAAAGCTTTTCCCATCGAGAGCTCCAACAGCTCCAGCACAGATGAGCCATGGCATCATGTGGAAACCGATGGCGGTTACGAGCGCTACGATGCACAGAATCCGCTGCGCGATTCCTCGGACAGTGACATAAAGGAGGTCTCACCGGATGAGCAAAAGGATACCAGCGATACCAGCTATCAGGATGATCTCAATGACTTTCCCACCACCTTTGGCTATCCGGCAATGACCAGTACACTAGGTGGGATTGGCGTGAACCCCACAGATATCATAGGCTACAGTACGGGCTTTACATTGGGTCGCACTCTCTCGCGGATTTCGGAGCGCAGCACAGCCTCTGAAAAGTCCAGTATGGAAGATGATATAAGCAAGGCTTCCACGCATTCGGTTAGCATGCGGGATGAATCAGTTGGCTCGACCGATCATCAGCCCAGTCTGAGCTCCGATTCACGCAGTAATACGAATCTGGCGTACATCTCGGACGCGGATCGTCGCACCTCTGCGGAAATGCCAGAAATACCCTGCGATTCAGCAACTGCGGATCGCCTAAGCAGCATTGGCAGCTTCAATGAACCAAAGTCACCCACGTTGGTGACAGGTCGCTTCTCAGTTACACACGTGGACGAGCAGCAGCCGGAGGATCTGGAGCGGCACACGCTCATGTGCCTCTCAAATGCGGGTAGTCAGGACTCGGAGGATTGGCCGCTGCCGGAGATACCCTTTGATCACGTACCCGTCAAGCCGCCGGAGAACATTTACGCCATGCCAGACCTGGACAAGCCAGTGCCCAAGTCCTTCTGCTGGAAGGCTAGTATGGCATTCCAGCAATCTCAAGATTCAGTGGACTGGCCCTCACCGCCCTCCAGCACCATCGATGCGCCCATTGTGGTGGAGAGCATTGAAACCTATTACGCGAGCGAGGTGCAAAATGCTGACAATGTGGTATTGGAGGAGGAAGCGATCGCTGCGGGTCCTCCCGATGTGGCCAGGGTGTTGCCTTATGAGGACACGGCCTATCTCATGTCTGCTGCTTTCGAGGACAATGATTTTGGCAGCGAGCATATACAATTAGATACGGTTAGCTGCCTAAGCTCCACACTGAGCGCTGCCTCCTGCTTGTCTTCATCATTTAATGTCAGCTGCAGTACATCCTCCACCCAGCCAACGGCTAGAGCAGCGGCTGGACTACGCAAGAGCTCCAGTCCTGAGGTAATTGTAGCGCAGCCCGGACGCTCCCCAGCGCCTCGCAGCCCTCTCTCCGATGATGAACTCTTCTCCAACGATGATGTCTTTATGCCAGGCACTATTAAAGTGCAACTCTCACCAGATGGACAGCTGCGCAAGCTTTCACGCGGCTCCAACAATTCGGATACATCCATCGATGATATTCTGTCCGGCAGCACTTACCTGGACGATCAAACTACTGTGCGTCGCAATTATGAGGCACGCTTAAGCAGCGGCGGCGGCAGCTGCAAAAAGTGCAGCCATTCCAGTCACTCCGAGGAAGAAACCAGCTCCATTGGCACCGACCTCGATGGCACTGTGCGCATGGGCTTGCAGCAAAAGAAATGCACGCACAGCTCCCACTCGGAGGACACCTCGATTGGTCTCAGCATCTCTGAATGGTCCACGGGCACCAATACAGTGCGCCAGTATGCTAATCTCTCCGGCTCGGACAGTCTCTCGGCGGTGTCCACACATTCGTGCGCTAAGAGCGAAAAATCCAATCACACCAAGTCCAGCATTAGCTCCATTAACAAATCCGCTGAGAGCCTCAACGAGCAGAGTGGCAGCTATTCACACAAGTTCAGTGGGGATAACGGCTCCTCGGATGGATTGCGGTATGACATGTTGTCCAACTCGGAGACGGATAAGCTAAGTGAGGCTACCTCGGCAACGCGCAGCGATGATACGACCTTGACATTGACTGAAATGGCGCACACGATCAGCGAGTGGTCCACATCGAGCAGTCGGACACTGGTGGGCGTGGTGCCGGGCGAATATTTACCACTGAAGCAGCCTAGGGTGGGCAGCAGCAAGCCCAGTTTGAGTTCGCCTAGCGAAGAGAAGCGCTGCTCCCTGCCACAGATCCACAGACGCAGCGGCAGCAATGGCAATCAGGCGCGCAATGCTCAAGAGCACGCAGAGCAACAGGCCGGATCAGCGGGGCCAGAGACGAGCGCCGCTGCACGCAAACGCCGCTCGCTGGAGATGATGTCGAAGCTGTATCAGAGCCAGGAGATATGCTCCGAGTCGGAGTCTCCTTTTGTGGAGCGTTTGTATGCGCACAGCGAAAAGCTGACGGAGCGCTATCAGAGCCAGGAGTTCGTGCCGCTGCACACAGCCACCCCAACCAGCGGCAGCATCAGCAGTGGCTCCACACAAATCCAAACCCAGCAATCGCAACAGATACGCCAAAAGCCACGCGCACCACAGCCGCCCACAAAGCCGAAGCCGACGGTAACTAGGCCCATAATGCAGGCGCTGCTCAACAAGATGAAGCAGCCGGGTCTGGCGGAGCAGGCTGCTGCCGCGGCTGAGGCAGAGGAAATGGCGGCTGCTTCGGCGGTGAAGCCAAAACCCGCACCACCGCCGGTGCCCACGGTGCCTCCGATAGTCACGCCCAGCGATTTGCCTGGTCGTGTGGGCGCACCGCCAGCCAAGCCGCTGGCCAAGCATCACAGCTACGATGACAAGACGCTGTCCAAGACACAGATACGTGAGTTTAAGACAACATCCAAACAGCTGCGTCAGTCGAGCTCCTTTCACGAGCACATGCTGAGCAAATCGCAGCAATCCTCACAGGAGCAGCCCATCCGGATCGACGAGGAGCGCGACGCGCACTCCACCTCCTCGGCAACTAATACGACAACCACAACCAACACCCTTAACAGCGAGAGTACGGCGCCCAACTCGCCGCAGATGCCACAGCGAGCCGATAAGCTGATTCGCTGCTCGCCCTACTATTCCAGCAGTTTGAGTTCCGAGTCGCCACCAAATCAACTGGTGCAGAAGCCACCGCGCAAGAGCTCAGCCGGACAGCTGGCAGCTGCTTCTACTTCTGCTGTGGCGGCCCATGCCATGAAGAGTCCGCCCAGCGGCAATGATACGGACAGTTCGCTGGATGTACGCGGCCAGGATGCTAAACACCAGCAGCTGCGCAGTCGTGGCTATCGCAAGAAGCGCCAGCTGCCTGTAAAGCGGATGCGCGCCAATTTGAACGCTGCGGCTTTGCTGGAGCAGGCGGAGAGCAGCGAATGCTCCGAGGGCTATATGCCAGAAATGGATTCGGGCAGCTCAGAGTACTCGTACCAGCGGGACGAACACTATCTGGAATTCGATGAGGAGCTGGAGCGTGAACAAACGGATGAATATGAGGATTATCCGCAGTATAGCGGCGCAAGCCCCAGCAAATTTGAGAGCCTGGACATGAGCGACAATGTGGATGAAATGGGTTTCCCACGCTACGATCGCTTGGGACATATTACCAAGCCCATGTATCAGTCGTTGGTGGACAGGCCGGCGCCAGCAAATCATCCCATGCCTCCGGCAACTGGACAGCCAGTGAAACCGGCGCGCACCAAGAAGCGACAGCTGAAACGTGAGGATTCCCTAGCGGCCAGCACTTCGACCGCTGGTCCACAGCAACCGTATCATGGACGCAGCTACTGCAATCCGGAGGAGAGCGAATACGAGTCCCGAGAGGATGTGGCCAACTCCAGTGAGGATAGCGGCGGTGCTGGCGCCATGGGCACCATAAGGCGTGGCAGCAGTCGAGCCATGGCGCCAGTAGAGCCGCCGAGACAACAGCAGCTGCCCTATCCGGACTTTCTCTCGGACTACGAAACGGAGCCCATAGAGTATGAGCGTTATGCGTGTGGCCTGGACATACGAGTTGATCCGCCACCCAAGTTCCATGACTCGGAAGATCAGAGCGATCATTAAGGGAAGTAATAGAGGAAAAAGAAGCAGCATTTTCCATTTCTTCAGTAGCCTTGGAAATTTTTAGAACAAATCTATGACAATTTGTACACACGATCCACGTATAACCAACTTATTTATAATTGAGACTGATTTACGACAAAAACAAAAACCAAAACAAAATACTAAAAAAATACCAAAAGCCAAGAAAAATATCGTACAATCCAAACAAAAAAAATTACAAGCTGCTTAAGAAAACCGAAAATACCGCGAAAGCCAAATGGAACATAAATAATATTCAAAATACATATAACCCCGACAAAGTTCGACGAATAAATCAAACTAACTAAAGTTTTAATCAAATATATATTACCTTAAAAAAAATACAAAATCTAAACAAGTTGGTCAGGGGATGCAAACGGTTAACATAGCTGGACTACCCTACATACATAGCGTATATATATATATATACATATATCGAATGTTATAGAACAGCTGCTCCAAAAATCAAAGTCAGAGTTGAGCAAATTTTAATGCACTGTTTAATCATCGAATAATACAAAAGAAACAAAAAAAAACTTACAAACAAATATTTAATTGTTATTTAGCTAAAAAAAAATGAAAAGAAAAATGAAAAAATGGTTGAAGCAAGCGTTTTACGATTAAAGTTAAACACGATACAATTATTTAATATTAATTGAGAAAAGTATTTGCATTACGATTAGTACTTGAGCAGTATTATTATTGTATTTCCCTATGCTATAAGTTCCAGTTACAGCGTCAAAGCTTCAATTTATATATGTATAAGTACGGTTAAATTATATACTTTTCCCGAGATCAGTATAAAAAGCAGTATTATATTAATGAGAAATAACTAGCATAATCTAAGATCTCTTTGATATTTACCTAATGTGCAAGCATTTATTTCATTCGATAAAGAAAAGGAGAATGTCTCGAAACTTTTTTATTCAATATATATGTATTTAATATATATATTTTATATAGTTTTTGTGCTATATACGTTTTTAATTTGATGGCAATTTCGAATTTGATATCCTCACAAAGAAAAAGTTGTATTAGATTTAGTTCTAGTACATAATTGTGCCAAAAAAAAAAAAACAAAAAAAAAAAACAACAGGAAAAATAACATTAAATTATTAAAAATTAAATAATATTCAGATGCCAAAACGAAGCGTATTATTATAGTTATAGTATGTAAAACGAACAAAAATCAAGCGAAACACTGTTAAGTTTTCGAAAATCCCAACATAGGAAAGAAGCAGAGTAAGAAAAAGGGTATTAAATTGTTAGAAGAGTTAAGGAGAAGTTAGGTTATGTTATGCGTACAATAATTTCAAATATTTATCGGATCAAAAATATTCAAATCAAAAAGTCAACCATTTTCTATATTGGCATTCAAAAATGTGTTTAGCTCTAGTCAAACATTTATTCAAATCGAAATATATCGAATTGTTTGTTGTATCTATGTGCTAGTTGAACTCTAAGATTAAATATTGAAGATAGTTTTTACCAGTTTTTTTTAGTTAGTTAGCCTAGGCAATGTTTTTTAAATGGATCAATCAGTTTTTTGTACAATGTGTTTACAATCCATTTTCTGTTAACCAATGAAGACTTGTGTCCGAACTTCCAACCTAAGAAAAGACTAGTCAATAATTTTTCCATCAAATATGATGATTCCTTCGAGTGCAAATGAATGTTTATTTAGAGTTAAAATATATTAAAATAGCAAAAAAAAAATACAATCTTAGCTGAAATTTAGCCAGTAAGAATTCTAAATGAAAAACTCGTTCCACACTCTAATAAAAAAAAATACACTCAAAAATACACCTAAAAACACACGCAAAAACACAGGCACACATTTGATTTTGACAATTTTTAAAAGCAATTAAACGAATGGAAAAAAATTAATAAAAAGAAATCTATACACGATGCAAGCGATTTAAACAAAATAAATTAATTATATAGAACGAAAACCAAAATAAAAACTTCATTAATCAAAACTTAAGTGTTTTATTGAATAAAAAAAATAATAATTAGAAAATTTATTCTTTATAGTAAAATGGTTTCTTATTAATTTTATATTTATTATAAATTTACGCTTTCCACCCATTTTCCGATCATATATTTTATAGATCTTGTAATTTAATTTTTTATAAATTTAATTATAAATTATTTTTACTTCAATTCATTTAATTTTTTAAATTAATTTTCTTTTGTATTTTCTCTTACTTTGGGCTTTCCAGATGTCTACCATGGCATCAATGGCAACATGTCGCTGGATAGACGCGGTGAGATAGCCACGCCTCCAAATCGTTACGATCTCACGCTGGGCTCGGACAAATCCTCATCGCTGTCACGCTCCGAAGCGGGAACCTATGACATCATCCAGGCTGAGATACAACATGCCAAGCGTCAGGAGCTGGCCACAGGCGTGGCTCTCGCGCACAATGGACACAATGGCAATGCCAATGGCAATGGCCTGCCCAACAGTTCCCATAGCCATGATATCGAGGCTGAGGTCAAGAAACGTAAATGGCCCACCGAACCAAGCTATTTCCTGGCCAAGGAGCTGCTCATGACGGAACGCACTTACAAAAAGGATCTGGATGTGCTGAACAGCTCGTTGCGACAGGTGCTCAGCCTGGAGGATGTGGAGCAACTGCAGCCGCTGTTCGAGCTGCTCGACTCGCTCGCCCAGCATCACAATCTCTTTCTGCGCGACATCGAGCATCGCATGGTCCTGTGGGAGGGGCGTGGCAATCATGAGACCCATCGCATCGGCGACGTCATGATGAAGCACATGGGTGCATTGCCCATTTACGACGAGTATGTGCAGACGCATCTGGACATCCTGCACTGCATGAACGACATGTACGAGTCGGACCAGCGCTTCCGGCAGCTATACAAGGAGTTTGAGCAGCAGAAGATCTGCTATCTGCCCATTGGTGAGCTGCTGCTGAAGCCGCTGAATCGCCTGCTACACTATCAGCTGCTGCTGGAACGACTCTGTGACTATTATGCCGACGAACATACCGATTATGCCGACTGCCAGGCGGTCTATCATCTGCTCATTCGGAGCACCAAACAGATACGCGCCCAGCTGCCGGACTCCGCCAATTTTGTGGAGCTGTGCGAGCTGCAGCGCGATATAAGCTTTGAGCAGCTGGTGCAGCCCCATCGCCGGCTCATCCGACAGGGCTGCCTGCTGAAGCATTCGAAGCGTGGCCTGCAGCAGCGCATGTTCTTCCTCTTCTCTGACATTTTGCTGTATGGCTCCAAATCGCCACTCGATCAAAGTTTCCGCATACTTGGCCACGTGCCGGTCCGTTCGCTGCTCACCGAAAATGCCGAGCACAATACATTTTCCATATTTGGAGGCCAGTGCGCGATTACGGTGAGTGCTGGCACTACAGCCGAGAAGACCCTCTGGCTGGCTGAGCTGTCCAAGGCGGCGGCCGATATCAAGAACAGGCCACCAAACATGCAGCTACAGCTGACCACGCTCAAGAATTGCAGTGAGTATCTCAAATGGTTTAACTTATGCTCTTGTCTCAGAATATGACTCTATTTGTCACTCGATTATTAGGATATTCCTGAAAATGAATGCCTGCTAGTAAAGGGTTTAAAAAGAGAATACCCTTGTCAAGAAGGCATCTTCGACACTATAAATATATTTATTCCTAGTTATTTTTTACATTCTTTACCTTTTCATTCTATTTGTCTATCTATTTTCACTTGCTTTACACTCATTATGACTGGCAAGAAAAGAACGCTGCAAAGCCTCGTAAGCAAGCAAGATCCCCATTAATACCCTGCCCCTGCCATTCCCGGCATAGGTTCAACTTTAAGTAATCTATTTGTTTATCTCTCTCAGGCTCCTCGGAGGAGGGTCTGGACATGCTCGGTCTGAGCAACGGCACAAACAGCCTGAACAGCAGCACCGGCGGCGGCAACGGTCCATTGACGCCGCAGCAGCTGCAGCTGCAGCAGCAGAACAAGACGCAACCGTCCCGCAGCAATACCGCACTACACGTCTGCTGGCATCGTGGCGCCACCGTTGGTCTCGGCGATCATCTCATTGCGGCAGAGCATCAGCTGTCCGGCTATCTGCTGCGTAAATTCAAGAACAGCTCCGGCTGGCAAAAGCTCTGGGTGGTCTTCACCTCGTTCTGCTTGTATTTCTATAAAAGCTATCAGGATGAGTTCGCGCTGGCCAGCCTCCCGTTGCTGGGCTATACGGTGGGTCCGCCCGGCCATCAGGATGCAGTGCAAAAGGAGTTTGTGTTTAAGTTATCCTTCAAGAATCACGTCTACTTCTTTAGAGCGGAAAGCGCGCACACCTACAACAGGTGAGGGTTTGCGAGTCTGAGCCAAAGGCAGTTTCTTTAATGCATTTAATTTTTCTCTTTTTTTCATTCTTTCCAGGTGGTTGGAAGTGCTGCGCAGCACCACCCAAACGCAGGACTTCAAGAACGTGCACAGTCATGCACCCAATTAGCTCACTTATAACCGACTATAAAATACCCTTTCTTAAGAATATATAATTCATAATTCATGTGCAATTCCATGGAACAGCCTAGTTGCTGTCGAGCTGAACCCACATAGAAATGCCCACTCTAGTATTCTCTATACACACACATATATATATGTATATATATATATATTTTTTTTTATAAACGACGTATACACCACAAAGCAATTCCCTTTTTTATATATACTCTTTACGCAACTCTACTCTATAATTGACTCTACACTTTATACACCGCGTATATTTACGTAACAAATTTTTTAGCTGCTAAGTTCACAATTTCCATGTAAATAACGTCTCTTATTTTACTTTTAAATGCATTTTGTTCTATGTGCTGGTCCCTATTTTATACTCTAAAAATATAAAAACGTTGTATTTTTGTGCGGTTTAATATTATATATTCAAGTATTTTTATAAACAGCTTGTGTGTCAAATTATGCAAATTATTAACAACAAATTGAAATTGCAATTTTTATAGTTTTATAACAAATTCAATAAATATATATAAATAAATGTTTGTTAATGTAATAAAATGTGGCCTTACGACCCTGCGTCGCCCTCTTTTTTATTGTACCTTACACAAAAAATTGTCAAAAAAGAGTATACAACATGCAATTATCTTGATATATTTAATAAAAATTAAGCTTAAGTCATTAAATTTAATAGACATTAACAAATTAATACAAATTTGAACAAACAAAAAATACACATAAATAAAATGCGGTTTTATTTCATGTTTTTGTCAAGAATATAGTTAATCGAAAGAATTGAAAGAAAATGTGGAAGACAAGGAGACTGGCTTACATTTAATAATATAGTTATATAATAATAAGTTAATTATCTTGGCTGCAGGTGCAGGAGGTTTTTGCATCTAACCAGCTTTCTGCTTTAAGGCTCGGTTCGTTAACCAGGGTTCCAATATCCAAGAACAGGTTTTGGCTGGTAATTTATCATCCTAATGTTATTGAAACCATTCAATTTGGGTTGCAGCCTTGATTAAAATTACGTCAGCTCTGGATCAAATCCAGAGTATATAACTTATAGAGTCTGAAAGGTGAGCCTTTTTCTTATAGTCATTCGGCAATCTTACTACAATCATATGTTATGCATCTTCGTAGATTTCCCTTGTTAAAGAAAATTTCCATTCATTCTTTTGTAATATTTCTCATTTATTGATATTTGAAATCTATAAGGTAAATTGTTATCATTTGCTTCATTTTGCTGCATGTAATTTTTCATTTCTCTTGTGGTTTCTCTTTAATAGAGCTCTAAAAGAATTTCAATAATTTTCGATTACATTTTAAATATGTTTTAAATTGTACAAAAAAGGGAAAAATCAACATGCTGCTATTAGGGATTATCCATATAGAGTTATATGATGCTCAGAGCATCATCTTCATCGTTTTCATCATCATCATTATCATAATACGATATATCGTCATCGTCCAACACACAAAGTGCCAAAGTGGAGGGTCTTAGCAAAAGGAACAGCAATTTGAAATCAAACTATCGATTGTAAGTATACGCTTAAAACTAGAACTAAATAATGGATAATTCACCCTGGCCCAGACGCTAGCAAGTATATCAAAGTGTTACGAATTAGCGTGGCAAATGGCAGTTATGAGGTGTTTTAGAATCTAATTACTTTGCATATTGGGGGGTGTGTGTTTGTGTATTTTTGAAGTTGTGTGTGAGGGTTGTTGTAACTTAAATGGACACCCATCGAAATGAGCCCGATTCGAAGTATACAAACTTAATCGAAATAGATTAACAACACGTGGATTTACACATAGGTTAGTTTTGTAATTTGTTTTGGTCACTGGACAGAGGCCGCAGTTTTTTACGCATAAGAACATATAGTTCGAAGAAACTACATTGATGGCGTTGTCACATTTTAGCATATCATCTATATACCCGATCTTAAATTTTTTTTTGTTTATTTAATTTGCATGCTAACAACTAACATTCAATTTTAATTGTAATTTTCGTTTAGTACTCGGTAAATTTCACAACTTTTTTTTTTTGTTTCTTTTTCATGCCAATAACTTATTAACCAATTTAGGTAGCTTGTGCGAATAATCATCATATTACATATTAAGATTTGCATAACGCACACTGGCGAATAGTTCTTTAATGCAATGTTCCACTAGGCAGCTTGCGAATTAAATTAGCTGATTATATTGCTATTAGTTATATCATCTTTGTTTCTCACTTAAATCAAGGCAAGTTTAATTGAAATACGCATTTCTGATTCTATTGTTCGGTTTTCTTTTATCTCCTCAATATCTTATCATATACATACATCAAAAGGATTATGTTCTAAAAATTCTGTTATTCTTTTTTTGTTGAGTTAATTTGTTGATAGCATAGGTTTTACTGGCGACTTTTTAACTAAGAAATTAAGTAATTTAGGCAATTGTTTAAATAGTTTGTGTTTGTTTTATATAATTTTTTTTTTATTATTATTCTTAATAACGTTTTCTGCTGCTATTTGAATTATAACATTAAATTGTTGATGTTATTATTACTATTATTATTGTTAGCTTATGAGAGGCTGAGGAGATATTTAAATATCTGAAGTTGTTGCGGCTTAATTAATTTTTTTTGTTGCTGCTTCAGTGGGTTGTTGCTGTTGTTGTTCTTGTTAATGTTGATGTTTGTTGTCGTGTGTGTGTGTCTGTCTACAATTAAAACATTTTGCCGAAAATATAAACTGCCCTGTTTTGCGGGTCTATATATATATATATAAATGTGTGTTTACGTGTGTATGAGTGTGGGTATGCGTATGTCTGTCAGTCTGTCTGTCTGTCTGTCGAGTGTGTGCGTGTGTGGTTGTGTGTGTGTTGGCTTTAGGCGCTGTTACAATTTTATAGCGTTATAACTATTATAAATATATCTGATATTATTTAATTTAAACTTGTTTATATTATTGCATGCTGTTTTTGTTGTTGTTGTTGTTGTTGTTGAAGTTTGTAGCTGCAAGTCGCTGCTGCTGCTGCTGCTTCTGTTGTTGCAGTTGTTGTTTTTGTTGTTGGTGTTGAAGTGGGCGCATGGCTAATCGATGAAACTTTGCTCCACGCAGGCTTTCACACGCTTCTCATACTCGCGACGATTCTCTTTGTAAAGCTGGGCGGCGGTAGAGTTGGCCGGTGAATTGGGATTGGGATCGCTCAACAGTGACTAGAAAATCAGATGTGAATTAGTAAAATCCGTAAGCGTAGAAATTGAGGGCATGATTACCCACCTGTATGGATGTTAATATAGCTGACACATCATATGTGGGACTCCAGCGATTCTGCAATATATCCAAGCATATGCCACCATCTGCATAAACATTTGGATGAAATACTTTCGATACAAATCGAACTGTTGGCGGTTTATTTGGATATTCTTCCGTAAATTCTATGGTTAACTTAAAGGTACCATCCTCGAACGGTGTATCGTGTGGACCAAAAATCACAGCATTCCATATCATAATATTATTATCTGTTGGCGCACCCGAAACACCCGTTGGTGGGTCCTCCTGAAGTCTGCAAGCGTATAAAATTAAACAAGTTAGCGGTATTTTCCATGGGATAAATATAAAATATTCCTATGTCGATTCCGTTAATTTGTCTGATATTTTCTCTCTTCTTTCTTAATAAATGTACTTCTGTTCAAAAACTTTATTACATTTGAATGAAACTTGGTTAAGATCGGCGTCTTTTTCTACCGGCATATACATATATGTCAATGTCGTCCGAATCAGGACCCTAGCACATAGCCTCCTTCAAAACCCTTTCTGTTGTCACATATGAAAAATGGGCGAAATAGGTGAGAGACGATTTTCGACATATTGCTCATCAAATCCCATATTGTGAGCATTTCTCTGCGCTAGAGACACCAATTTTTATGTGAACACTCTCGTATAGTTAATGCATTCTCCTGCCTACTCCAGAATTGTAATCTTAACCAAATTCAACAGATACGTAGTGCTTTATGCTTTAAACTTGATTATTTTTTTTGTCTGTGCTAGGGTATTTGATGTTCGATATCCCAAATCCTTGTGTAAATCAAAGCAAAACAAAACAGGCAACAAAACAATATATATATATATATATATATATATATATATATATATATATATATATATATATATATATATATATATATATTGAGTATCTGCGTAGCTACTCATGCAAGAAGTGTCTTGTCATGTTTTTAAGATATTTCCTCTTGGCTGCGGCGACTGTTTACAATTACCGTTGCCGAGTTCAATGAGCGCCATGCGTAATAAATATAAAAAAAAAAAACAACAAAATATATATTATGCTGGAAACTTAAAGTTGCTATTTATGTATTTAGAAGAGCAGACAAAAGAGCATTGCGCAAATTGTAGAAATTACCAAGTAAATTGCATTTCTTAAACCAGATCAACAGCCAATTGGCAAGTTTCGAGTCCCCACACGCTATGCACTGGTTCCCAGGGGCATCGCAGCAGACACTAGACACAATATAGGTCAAGCATACACAGACACACATGTTGTAAATATGTAAGTGCAACAGCCACACGCTGTAGAAGAAGAGAAAGCACTAGCAGCAGCAAAAGCAGCAGCGACCAACCGCGCCCTTCAATCGGCTAAATCAATACATATGACAGAGCTCCAAAATGAAATCATCGATTAAACAACAACAAATGCAAAATATAATATAAAAAAAATGAGAAAAGAATAAACAAAGAAACTAGCTAAAGCGATAACCAATGAAGAATGATAAATAAATCTATAATGCGGTGGGTGGTTCTGGGCAGTAGAGATGGACGCGTGATGCATATATTTTTTCACGAATAAAGGTTTGTATATGAAGAGGAAACACGTTATTATTAATTAATTAAAGACCCCTAAGCAATTTTTTTAAAACTGTTAAATATTGCTTTAACTATCTTATTTTAAATATTAACATAATTATTAGATCATTGTTTTTCAACGCATTTTAATATACAATGTATATATAATTCAAAAATTCAAATTAGTCGTGAGTGCTAGTATCAGCTAGCGAAAAAAAAATCCCTCACGCGCGCATCTCTACCATGTTGGGTCTTAATTCCTGCTGCCTTGACGTAGCCTTGACATTTACTCTAAGGAGGAAAAACCCTAAAAACCTCTTTACTCCTACCGTTAAGTTCTTTATGCAATCACTTTAAAAATTGGCAGGTAAAATTTGCAAAAATTTAACCAACCAACGAAATTGAATGACACAACATAACAACAACAAGAACAAACACAACGCTGAATGAAATTCCAATAAGACGCTGCGCTGCTCTGCCCGCCTGCGCTGCTCTGCTGCAGAGTATGAGTCAACAAGGTTGCGAGTGACGAAATATGGCAGAGCAGTAGAGGAAATCAGGATGATGACTTTTGTTTTCAGGCAAGCGGGCCGTAGAAGAGCAACAATTTGATTATTGCTGCTCTCGTTCTTTCTGCTCTGGTTGGCAATTTTTGGTGTTTTTATTGTTCTTGCAGCTGCTATTTGATGTTTTGTCTGCGACGCAATTGCACAAACGGGAAAAGAATTTTTGTACATTACGCTTTGCGATTGTTTTTTGCTTTTTTTTTGCGCAGATTTGGTTTACATACATGTGATTTCGTTTTGTGCTATGCTTCAAAGTCAAGTGTCAAAGACGCAGGCAGCATAAGCAGCACTCTTTTTGTTGTTGCTGTAGTAGTATCACAAAATAAAAAGCAGCGAAAAAAAGGCAACGTACAAACATACACACACAGACACAACTGGTACGCAGGTCACATACACACATATACGATTTGTATTTTGGCTGCGCAAACTTTTCCACGGGTATATATACATACATAGGCAAACGTATGTGTGTGTACATATATATGTCGTCCCGTTTCTCCATTTCATACCACGACAATTGTCGAAGTGTGTGTACTTTTCTTACCTTTTAAAATCTCTCATAAGACGTCTGCGTGCGGGTGTTGACATGTTCTACAACGTTACTACCACTTGTGTTAAATGTAAACTATAACGTTTACGCAATGCGATTTTTTATAAACAGAAACAGTGAAATTTTGTAATTTTATTTTTAATTGAGGGCACTGAGCAGCGTAAGAAAATGTATCGATACTTCGCACATACCCAACGTTATAATGCTCGATACTCGATATCTTAATGGGCTGCCAGCTTGACGCTATCGCGTTACGATAACACAATAGACTGTCCACTTAGCAGCCGCACTCCTCCAGTTTACAGTGACTCCACACATACCAGTCAACTTTTTTCAAGCAGTCCGTTTTCCCTTCAATATATGAAATTTTATCTTAAAAACAATTTGGCGAATTAACTGTATGTAGGTGTTGTTAATTGAAACGTTTATATTATATATATTCAACAAATGTCCATTAAATTTAATTTCGATGATTTTTTATCTGGTAAATACTTGCTGTTAATAACAGTCCCGTCAATACTAATGTTATGCATACTGCTATTATTTCCTTTTAACATTTCCCTGAAGATGAAAACAAAACGAAATGCAGGCAAAAATGTTGCGGCAAAAGACGAAAACGCTCAAAAAGTAATGAACAAATTTAAATTTTGCGTGAAAAAATCAATTTTAACTGCAAAATATTACTGTGCGATAAAGGTAAGTAGTTCAGCCTGACAATGGCAGTGTATATATATTTTGTTGTCAAATTGTGTCAAATTGAGAAGAAATCGTTTTCTGTTCCATTAAAGTTTATTTATGAATTATATTAGAACTAATATAGAGAAATTAACTGTATCACAAGCAATAGCATATAGAAAATTAAGTATATAATTTAATTAAACTGGAAACAGTTCATTGTAGGTAAAATTCTCCAGGATTTTAGTGGCAATCGCCAGGAACTTAACCTCCAGTGCGCGAGCTATGGGCGCTATCACCTCATTCGTGAAGAGCTCAAAATTCTCATTGATCGTCTGATTGATAACATCGCCCAACACCTTGTCGCCATTGAAGAGATTCTCCAGACGCAGACGCCCTTTGCCAGTGCGTATCTTCAATGCAAATTCCTTCACCTCAAAGTAGTCAATGTCGTTGACATTCCTAACGTCGTATGTGATGCGCACATAAGCCACAAAATTTGTAAAGTTACCGACAAAGGGCCCGTTACCCTTGATGGGCAATGCTAATATATTGCCATTAATATCATATTGGCCATCGCCCTGCAGCAGCGGTAAAAGCAGCTCGAAATCAAAGCGTCTGTTCTGTGTGGAGGCGCGCATTTTGGTTATCTCAAAGTTTGACGCACCAAAGATGTTCAATTTTTTGGCCTTGACTGTAATACCGCTGCTGCCGCCCTCGAGTATGTTCAGATCACCAATGTAGAGTGGCTCCAAAGCGGGCACATTGATCTCCTTGATGCCCTTACCCAAGTATGGACGCAAATTGTGCACACTCTGCTTCACGCACTTGGACAGCTCGGGATCGTTGCGATGACAGATCTTGATATAGTCAGCTAAATAGAGAAGAGATAGAATGTAAAATCTGGTAAGTATGTGAAGTTTATACAGCCTGATTAGTTTACTCACGCATGTTTCCTGCACAGGCATAGCCAAAGCAGCAGAGCAGAAGAGTGGCTGCTATTAATCTTGATTCCATTTTAAGCTTGGGCTTGATTTGAATCACCTGCAAAGAGTGAGTTGCATAGAGATAATGAGCTTGGGGGTAAAATACCAAGTAAGCTTAACAACTTCGACTTCAACTAAAGGCTCTGCTAATGTCCGATCATTATAGGTTTTGTAAATTCATGCTCATTACTCCTAAGTTTATTGACGTCACAGCAACAAAGTTGGTTAACTAATAGATGACAATTTTATTGGCTCAAGACGCATTCACTAGCCACTAGCCAGCACTTAAGTGCAGCCGCCCAACAATGCAATTCATATAATCATTCACCAGTCGCTGCTGATTATAGACGTTATGATTACAGCTTTGCCAGCCAATAAGTAGTAGGTATTTTAGCTTCGCAATTTGCATACGAAAGTCTGCTCTTGTTTAGATTTCTTTCTAGCGTCTTATAATAGACTGACATTGTTGATTATTGTCCATAAAAATTAAGTATAGAGTGTCTGGTATGAAGAGCTAGTGAGTTGGGCTCGACAGAGGCCTAGCTGGGGCCGCCAGACGGGTCGCAGGTTGCGGATAGCGAACGGCCTCCTACCGGAGGTTAGCTGTGAATAAGCGCGACCAACCGCAAATAAGCAGTCCCGGACAGCCAGCGGATGCGTGGCAGTAACCATGGCATTGACAAGGCGCTTGTGTTGCCGCCTTCAAAAGCATAGCTTCACACTCACACACACACACACACACACTCACTCCTGGGCTGGACTAAGGTGTCAGTCGACCCGTGCCGAGAGTCAGCCTGGCTGGGGGCCCAGGTTCAACAAAACAAGCCCAGTTTCGAACGGAGAGCTCAGGCAAGTGGCGAACGCCTGTTCTATGTAGCCTTGCTCGGGTACTGCGGATCTCTGCCCGAGTCGACTGATTCTAATCTCCGCCACTCGTGGGAACAAAACAAGATGAAATCAACTAAACAAACCCAAAAACGGGAGTACGGTCCTCCCAATAAACGACCGAGAGAAACTACCAGTTTCGCCAAGGGAAGAGGAGCTCATTGGAGCATGAGCAACCGCTCAGCTGGCTCTAGCAAATCATCGGGCATCAGGCAAGCACCAACAATGCCTGGCCAACCTGACGGCAGCCCGATTGTAAGCCGAAGACCAGCTAATTTTTCAAGGCCCGACCCATCAAAAGCTACCAAATTTGATGAATCCAAGGCCAAGCGCATATTAAAGCGTAATGCAATTGC
The DNA here is from genome assembly GCF_030788295.1 of Drosophila virilis. Taxonomy (NCBI): domain Eukaryota; kingdom Metazoa; phylum Arthropoda; class Insecta; order Diptera; family Drosophilidae; genus Drosophila; species Drosophila virilis. The sequence continues at coordinate 32,333,182 of NC_091544.1, forward strand.
ACCGATTACAGAGGATCAGGCTTCGTCGAGGGAAGATTATCTGAAAATTCAAGAGGATATCGCGTGGGCAAGAGCTGTGCTTCCAAACTTTGAATGTGGCTTTACGAACCAACGTGATGAGCCAGGAGATGTTGAGCCCCTGGTGGAAACTTTGATTGTGGAAGTTAAAAATACTGCGCCGAACCGACCCCACGCAATAGAAGAGCCACCCAGAAGATTAGATCAATTGGATGCAGATGATCAGATAGGCACCCAACAGCAAGTTGATGCTTCCGCATCGAATCGCGTCCGGTCGCATGAAACCCCCTTGAGACAATTTGCAAAAGTTGCAAGAGGACGCAAAATAATCGGCGTCATCGACAACAGCCAGCCAGATGGTAAGATCCCTCGAAACCAATGGGGTTGGATTCAGGCCTCGATGGCTTCCGTTGCACTGGAAGTATTGCGGAATAACCCAGGTCTGCCACCATCGTGTACGGATATTGGCTGGTTTCAAGGAACCACCAAACTAATTGCCTGCGACAATGATAGATCTGCCCTGCTTTATAAGGAGGCCATTACCAAGATTGGCGAAGTATACCCAGGCGCTCAGTTGGAGGTGATTGATGTGCAGGACATACCGTCGCGCCCTTGGGCCACTGCTTGGCTACCCGAGACACCGTCAGAGTCTAGGGACATTCTGGAGCTGATGACCACATTCAACCCAGAACTACCGACAACTGACTGGAAGGTCATCAAAGCGGTTAGATTTAGGGAGGCTGCTATGGAGGTGATATTTCAAATCAGTCACGAATCAATTCTATACCTAACCAGGTGCGATGGCCAATTGAGCTATGGCTTCAACAAGATCCATATGAAGTACTACAGAACACCCTGCGAAGCGCTTTCGAACCTGGAAGCATTTGCAGCGGCTGTCGATCCGCCCAGCGATGATGAAATGGAAGCCAGGGACAACCTTTTAAATGAGGACATTAGCGGCTACCTATCATCAGAGTCGGACTGTGGCGGCAGTCCTCACAGCCTCTAGTAGGTAACCACCTGCAACCAACCCAGGCCTAACCCAGGCCAACTGCGACCATTCCACAGAATACATTATTATGGAAACCCTAGACACATGAAAGTTAAATAAATTAAGCCTGAAAACCTAACTGCTGGCTAAACCTTTTTATTCAACTTGTGGATTATTGTAATTTGTTCACGATATCGAACAAAAATCGGAAATGTATTCAAGTAATTATAGTTCTTCGTTTTTAACACATGTGTTTCTCAGCAAACGCACTAAATATGATTTTTTTTTATAGATTTTTAAGTTTTTGTTTTTTCTCCAGATCTTTTCAGGAGTGTAAATAAGTTTGTTTAATTGTAAGTTAGGTTGTAAAATTTATATTTTAAGCACTTTTTACTAACGTTTTTTGTAAATTTGTTTTCGTGAAGACCGTTTTATCAGCTCGACTAGAGTGGTTTGTGTTTGTAGTTATAGTAACCCGTCTACAGATCGTACTGAATGCAAAATTGTTGAGTCGTTCGCGTTTTATAGCGAAAATTGACGCTTCGATTTACATGAGCGTCGCTGGCGAGCTCAGAACTGGGCAAACGTAGAACCCCAAAACACGTTAAGAATGCCCGGGGCCAAGGGAGAGACGTTGCCAGACAAACGCTGGGGGTTAATAGTGAGAACGAGATGTTAAGCGGCTGCGGGTTAATCATAATAATAATCTTAATGATCGCATTCACACAAATGTGTCTCTGTGTTTGTTTCTGCTAACTGGCAATACCCCGTCTAAAAGGAGAAATAAAAAATAAAAATAAACTGCAATATGACTTTTCAGTTAATACCGCGAATAGCCCCCCTTTTGGTAAGTGATAACCTAGTATGCCATTTAATAGATTGTTTTCATTAATATTGTTTTTGTTTTAGGCTTTCTAGAACGCACTTTGGGCCGAGCGTGCAGTTGCGCAATTAGAAGATCTTTCAACAGGGGGCCGATCAACTCGTGTTGACAACCTGCTGGGTTTTCGTTTTTAAATTTGCATCGCCTGTCAACTGAATTTTATATAATTTCACTGAAGCTTTTCTGGAAGGCGAGGCTCTGACCAGACGGCTGACATGGTTCACTGCGACAACTGATGGGCGTCCCGCGGAGTTGAGACTGTTATGGCTAAAAAACAGAACAAAAAAATTGTTCGCCCACACGCAAGTGGACGAGTTATTATAATTAGCTTATACTAGTGTAAACGTTAAAGGAAATCTGTTCAGACCTTCGATCTGGGTAATTCAAACACGAGCCGCTAAAATCGATTACGCTGGGATTAAGAAAGAAACGCTAACACTCTTCCACGACAATCGCATCTAAATAATAGTAAGTTTTCTTATGGCTCATACGAATTTAGTTTCTTGAAAAGAATACGAATTTTTATAAATGTAGCATTATTTTACTTTCTTTAATTGGCACCACATTTAGTTTGTAGTCTTGCCGTCTTCGTTTATCTACATACCACAGTTAGGGCTCTTGGGAAAATAATCGTAGTAAGTGTTATTTTAAAAATTACAGTTTTTTTTATGATTAATTTTTAGTTTTATTAAAAGCCTCAAGCAATAATCATTATTTTTTTTTAAGCATTTAAAAATTTTTTAAATTAATGATTTTGGGCTGAGTTTTGGGAATTATGACATTCGAATAAAGTACAGTAGCAAAAAAACATTGTTTAAAATTATTTATTTTGAAAAAAAATTTCAAATTAAAAAAAAAAACATTTTATTTTAAAAGAACGGACATGTTAAGCATGGTGCAGCTGTATAGAATGTAATATCGATTTTTTGTTAAATGATTTTTCTTATCATTTCATTTAAATACTTTTAAAATTAATGATTGTGGGCTGAGTTTGGATTTTATTCGCTAACGAATACATTTCAATAGGAAATAATGACTTTTGAATCAAATACGTTGGTTAAATTAAACATATTCCAAGAAAGTGATCATACCTATTTAAAAAAATATTGAAAAGATTTTAAATTCAAAAAGGCAAATTTCAATAAAAATATAATTTAAATCATGTGCGTATGCATAGATTATCCAAAAATGAGCAAATTAATATTTTCATTTCATTTCATACGATCCCTGCATGCTACCTATTTAATATACCCAACCTGCTGCAAATAAATCGTTTGCTTACTACAGCTTGCGAGAGCCTAAAAGATTCTTTAGTTTCATTTTTTGCCATTAACAATTGTCATAATGCCGCACATCATTTTGTTGCTTTATTTTCAGGTTGTTTAAAATTTCTCCATAGTTTTTCATTCATTCATTCATATTGTCGAGACCTTCAATTAGCATGTCGACCCTCCCATATTACTGTGCGATCTAATGATAATGGTAAGTCAACGGTTAACCCGCAATTGCACTTACCTAATACCGAATTAGCCATATAAATATAATATAAGCATAAGCCGAGCTATTTTGTTTTATGGCGGATATTAAATAAGCAGCAAGTGCATAGAATTCCCAGGTTAAATAAGACACACTGCATTTCTTAAATATGTTTCGTATAATTATTTTATTAGAGATTTTGTGTGTTGTTTTTCTTCTTTTGTTTTTGGTGAATTTGTGTTGTGTTGCAATAAATTAGTGCTTACTAAATAGTATACGTCGGACATCTAAATCGAAGAGACTTAACTAGTTCAAGTTAATCCACTCGTCCAGCGGTATCTTGGCGAACAGGCGGTCCATGAAGTTTCGTATGACGAGGGTCAGTTTGGTCCGCAGCGCGGGTTTCATTTCCTTGAGCAGCTCCTGGGAGTTCGAGTTGATGAACAGATTGAGAGCGGCCTCTGCAGTGGGAAAATCTGCTTTAGCTCTATAACTTTTGGGACCGTTTTGGAAAAATGTGTACTCACGTATAACCGAGTTGCCGTTGGCTATGTTGTCAACGCCCATCTGTATATCCTTGACATTGAAGTCCATTTTGACCGAGTCCGTGGTCAGATATGTGCGTCCATCGGCGCCCTCATTGGCCATAGCCTTAAAGTAGATCTTGGCCTTAACGCCCTCTATAAGACGAGGGGGTGGGGGTTTGGCCAGCACACGATTAGTTTACGTTATAGTTTATTAGACTCTACTCACCGTACTCGCCCCAATAATCGCCGGCACCGGAGGCCTTTACCAAGATCAAAACACCTGTGGATCGGTATTGGGCCTTGACGCGTATGCGGGGTATCTCGCACGTTAGCTGGAACTGCAGCGAGTCCAAGTCGGAGCTGCAAGTGACGGATGACAATGGCAGTGATAATGACACAATGATGATATATGTGTTCAGGCTAGGCATAAAACTGCAAGTTCATTGCTGGATGTGCTAATGTATTTGCATTATTTATTTTTTATTTAATTTTTCTAATTTTTATTTTAATTCAATGTCGCACTCGTGTGGCAACTTACTCCACCTCGACCTTCGTTTCGGGTTCACATGCGACACTTGACAGACTCGAGACGACAAAACTGGTGCAAACTACACAAATAACCTGTACACTCAGAGAAAAAGCCAGTTCTCAATTCTAGGAAAGAGTTCTTTTTATAAAATAAGAGAAAAAATACCTGATAAAAAATACTTTTTAAATTAACTTGTGTGAGGGAAACTCCAAATATCTTGGTTTGAATTCTATATTTATGTTTTTTACTGAAACAACTTACTTAAATTTTGATTTTTTGCACTTAGCACTTTTAGCCAAAAATACTTTTGCTTTAAGTAAAACGAGTTTAACAGTTTCTCAATGGAAGTGCAACAAGTTGTAGATTTCATTCTAAATCTGCATTTTTAACTGATTCACGTCTTTGAGACCTTTAACTAAAACATTTCATGCTCAGTTAAAGATATTTATACTAAATTTGAGCATTAAATTCATGTTTTTTTCTGAGTGTAGAGCACAGCCCGGCGGCTGCCAAACTGAAACCCCCCATGTCAAGCCAAAAACCGAATTCGAAATTGAATTCTAATTGAAACCGGCTGCTGGCCGCTTGGTTGGCCGGCAAGAAGCTACACACAAATGCTTGACATAGAGAATCGCTTTGACCCACATTTTCTTGGCTATCGTCAGCTTTGGCACTCGTTTGGCTCTTTAGATGCTTTGCTATGTAAATGGTTCTAAAGACGTCGTACAGTCTTGTTAAATGCTTGTAACGGGTATACCAAATTTGTCGAAAGATGTGCAACGACTCAGAGGGATTTCAATCAATGTATGCGTGTATATGTATATTTATATCTCAAGATTTATCCAAACCAAACTTTAAAATTTGGAGCTGTAGGCAGTTGAAGCTTGCTTTTGGTGTACAGATAATACAATTTGCAAGTGGGTTAAAACTGTGTTAAAAGCTGTCATGACAAAAGTTAAGTTCAATCAGCTTCGAACTAGCATGCGAGAGATCCACGGTTCAAATATTTATTTATTCAAGTCGAAGTTTGCATGACGAAAGTTTAGTTATTTCTGCGTCGAACCAACATGCGAGAGATCGCCAGTTCAAATATTTATTTATTAAATTTTATTTTCAAATGTCGAAGAAAAAGGAGAGAGTAAATTTACAATAAAAAAAGATTTGGCAAATTATCCTCTTGTATTGTATATGTTTATGCGCGAGCGTATTCAGTGTTCGGCAAACTGAATTTCGCTGCTCTTTCTTGTTCATAACTGGCACTTGGCTTATTGATGTGTGTCGTTTGTCGTTAACGGAAAATTGTCGTGTGCATTTCGAGCCAAGTTGATTTGTTGACTTGAGTATTGCTCGCGGCTAGGTCAAGGACATAGTGTTGCAAAAGCTTTGAGCGGAGGCTGGTTCACACTTAGATAATGACTGCCAAACAGAATATATGACATGCATTTGTCCAGAGCTGACAAAATGACTTCAATTCCAAGTATTCGCATGTGATAGGTACTTTTTAAAGCTGATTCTTACTAATCTCCTGCTTGTGATTGGCGTTATTTAATCATTCCAACTAATATTTTTCTTAGCGTTAAACAATTGAATATTCTATTAATATTAAGCAGTGATTGCCTAAGCAACGTTTCTGCTAATTGCCCACCCACGCACGCTGCAGTAAAAATTACCACAACTTTAATTTATGAGCTATAAATATTTCCAATTAGTGGTAAGTGTAAGCCTGAAATGCCTAACTCATTGGGGGCAATTACGTTCCGATGAAAATTTCCAGAAAATGCAAATGTTTAACGCAAATCGATTATTCACTTATTAAAGAGAACAGCATTTAAGAGCTTGGTGCAGGTTTATAATAATAACTGCAATGCTTAACAGTTTGTTTTTTATAGATACAGACCAAAGAGAGTCAGTTTACTCGCAATGCCAGCAAACGGCTTTTTAAGCCATAAAAAATTGCATTTATAAAAAACTTAATGCGTTTATCCATTGATGGAATGCTTGATTGGGCGTTTAGCAAATATATGTATATGGACATACATATGCTAGACGATTATTTTGTGGCTGAAATAGACGGAAAACAAATTTAAATGTATGGCTATGCAACTAGGAAATGCCCTTACGGAACTTGGAGTACCTTAAATGAGTGTAAAGCCAAACAGACTTGAGCGTTATAAATGAACAATTAAAACTAATATATAACTTAGTTAAACAGTGAATTAATTGCAACTAAGCTGTGTAAGATGCCCAACAAAGTGGTTATACCCAGTGCGAAGTAGTGTATTAGACTGAAACAAACAAGCACCGGGGTATTAAGGGTCAAAGCAATGCTAAAAATACGAAATGCCCTCGATCACAGTACAAATAAGTGCGCCGTTGAGTGTGACCCTACTCTTGACTTAACTACTTAAATACATCAAACTGTGACTGACTGACTCACTGCCTGATTGAGCATGTACGTACAGTCCAAACCGTTTGAGTTGGAAAGCTGAATTTGTTTACATTATTTCCATTTTGGGATGAAATTGAAGTTTTTTGTGCAATTCAGCTTCTGGGTCGGGAAAGCGATTTTTCAGCTTTAAGCATGAATTTTAACTTCTTTGGGGGCATATCTAGGCTATACAAATGTGGGAATATATTGAATATACGTACCGCACATTAGTAACAGTTATATTGCTAACGCCAAAGGCCTGAATATTACGGAAGAGGGCGCGATAGCCATCCGGGCCGCTGCCCAGCACAATGCCGATCTCATCAATAACCACGGGCTCAATCTGTAGCGAGGGAGAGAGAGAGATAGTGAGAGGAAGTTGGAAAAATAATTAGCACCAAATAAAGCCAGCTTAGGTTTACCTCGTAAATATCCAATTCGGGTATGCCCTTTTGTAGATAATGCACCAATTTGTTGCCGCTATCACGTAGACACTCGTTAATAGCTGCCTCATCGCGAGGGCATTGCTGCAGATAGTAAGCTGAAAGATAAAAAGAGAGAGAGAGAGAGAGAGAGAGATCTATAATTATTGCATTTGACAGTGTGACCAACGCCAACTGTGCATCATTTCCCAGTTCAATGCTTTTGTATTGTCTTTCTTTGCACGCAAATCTGTTAGGTTAGCCACTTTTGCTGATTATCTTTTGTTAATACGTTTTCTGTTTTCTTTTCATTTGTATTATTTAAAGTTCTAAGCTTAAGTTCAAGCATTGCGCATCCGAGTGCAACGAAATTAATTGCAACACGGCTCGCAATGTTTGTGAGCAATGTTCAAGTTCGTATAGTGCAGATCCACACGGGCGGATAAGATCAATCCCAGCTACAGGCGTGAGCATGTTCAGCAATCAACTTGTTATTGCCCGGCTCTGGGCCTGTGAACAAAACTGCAGTGACAGCTTTATTGGCGGTTTCATTAACGTTGAGGGCTGAGCTGCCATCTGGCATGTTGGGGGCATGAACTCAACTGCTACTGCGATTGCCTCCACTTGGAGCATCAGCATCAGAGCTCCCCAGTATTTAAATTAGTCTGCTCAATGCTAGTTTATTATCTAATACTATTACCTAACTTCATATGTTAACCATGTTTGCTTACGAACATCATCATCAAGCGTTTCTATTTGCATTTAGTTGGATGGAGTATCTGGCTAGCTTCTTAGGACTTGAACAACGTTTGTCCGTTTTTATAATCGATGCCCTTTGAAATTGTTTTATTGTAGCGGAGGAAATGTATGTAACATGCAGCTGCCGGCAATTACGACTCCATATATACATATATATCTCATACGAGCTAGAGATTTTGAATTCAGGTTCTTCTACAGAAAATGTTAATCGTTAGTTGCCTTTTTTTCGCAAAAAGTGATAATTATTGACCTTACATTTTTTATTTAGGATCTCGTATAGTACAATCAGATCGAGAACCAGTCATTATTTGAAAATCTTCCCATTTGTGTCAAAATTTGGTATCTACAATCATTCGTATGTCATATTTAAGTCATTTGAAGCAGGGTATCTGCCAGTTGGTCACTCTCGACTAAATCACTCTGGCTTGTTTTATAGCTAAGTTGAAGTATTTTAAAGCTTCTTCTGCTCTCATTATATAATAAAGCTGTAAGGCACGTCTTATTGCAATTTCATTTCAAGAATAACATTTCTATGGCTTTCTAAAAATAGCCTGGTTTATAGCACTTGATTGTTAAGCACTTGCGGCAAAGTGCTGTCAAAAGAGTTTATTATATCAACCATGCCAAATTATTATCTGAGAACTGAGATCATAAACCCTTTTTAAACTAACATAATTGGTGGCATTTTTTAATGCCCTGTGGAACGTATTGGATGAGATATCTCCGACCCCATAGAGTACAAAATATTCTTGATTTGTGTTAACTATGGAAACTTTTCTCCGCTGTCGAGTATCATGTGGCTGATCAGAAACGGTTGATAGGTAGTAAAGTTTAGGTATAAACGCTTTTTGCAAAGCTTCCATTTACTAGTTTTTAGCCTCTCACCAATGTGTATTCAAATAGCTGTCTTTTATATGTAAGTCATAATTATACAAGGGTATTTATATTTCGGTGTGCCGTTCTTTCTTGTCTTAGAGCTTGCTTTTGACATGATAAATTGCAATTCCTGGAAGCGTAACTTTAGATCTATCAACTTTCGAAGTGGTGGCCACGTTTTGGCCGGGTAATTAAAACCGAATCGAGCTCTACTTAAGACAATTTAAAAGCGACGTGATCGCCATGGAGGCCCCGCCCTTTAAGGACTGGAAAGCGTCAACGTAATCCGATAGAAAGCGTTAGACGCAAACAGCACGAAATTTCTGGCAGTTTTCTAAGGTATTTTTTGGCATTACTTACGCTGTTGCTGAGCCCAAATGGCGCCCACTGTGGACAGCAGCAATATTATTCCAAATTTGTGGCACATAATTGTTGGTTGTTGTGATTGTTGGTTTTTTGTAAGTCTGCATGAAAGTACAAGTTAAAATAGATAGTTATCAGCGTTGTTTCACTTTTAGTTTGGTTTCATAATTGATTAGCACGTGCTAATTTCTGGCAACTTGTTTTTCTTATGAGTAAGAGCGAAAGCGTTTTAGCAGAATTTAAGGTTTAGCCGAAAAATCACTATGAAACATTCTGCGTATAGAAATATATATATTTACAAATTTCACTCGACGCTCGAAATACTGAAATTCTATCGCTGGGCTCTCAGCTTGCAGTATGTGGGTCAAAACGGACCAGTTCGTTGCGTTTGATTTTGTTTTTGTTTTGTTTGTTCTTGCTCGGCTGTAGGAATTGCTTTCTTATAAAGGTAGCTGCTTGTTGTTGTCGTCTGTTGCTGTCGGCTGGTTGCTTTCTTTGCGCTGAGTGGCGTCCAACTTTCACGCGACTTGAGCGAGGAATGAGCCAACGCTGCATTGGACCAAGCCATTTAACCGAAAACGAAACCCAACCAAAAGAAATGAACCCGCACGTCGAAAGCAGCGCCAAAGGCAGTGCAACGGGCTGAACAAAGGCCACAAAATGGGGCCACACCCACCAGACGCTGCCGCCACATGCAACTGCGTCCGCCTAGGCAGGCGTATCTGTATCTGGGCTGGGCCTGGGCATGGGAGCTGGCCTGTACCGCTACTTGAAGGTTAAGTTCATGCCGTGAGCTCTTCGGTCGCTGGCCTTAAAAAAAGAAACAGCGTAATGAGTTGTGGCATGAATCATGCGCTTGATTTGAGCAGGGATTAGCTCTGCTAAATCCTGCGTGCCTCGCATTCAGCATGGTCCGATATATCCCCTCCTAGTTGTTAACTTTTCTTATGCCTCATGAATATCCGGTAATTTTTGCCCTTTTGTGCCTCAAACTAGCCTTTTAGAAAGGTCAAGTGCTGCCATTTGCCATTTAGCTCACGCTCTTAAGATTTGCATATGAACAATTATAGTAAAAAAGGAATGGCTATCTTCGCACGCCAAAGATTATATACCCTTGTCAAACTAATGATTCCTACGGCAGACGGACGATTGATTACCTTAAAGCTGAGAGACGAGTTTGCCGAAAAACAGACAAATAAGCAGACAAACTTGCTATATTAATTCGTTTTGAGATGTCTTCTGTTATGCGTTACACATTTGCTGACAAAGCTTAAATACTCCCAACAAGGGTATACATTAGTTTGTGTATGGCAATCACACTTCTTTCTGACGAATTCTATTGACACGCCCCCATCTTTAGAATTCCAATTTGCAAAAAGAAAAAAAGAACTTGTAAGAACTTTATGTCCATTCAATGCAAAAATGCATTGTGAATTTTAATAACCGAAATTTTTGACATTTTATTAAATTGTTTTTCCTTTTGTATTTAAATTGTGCAAAATACAAAACAAACATGATGTATAAAGCTTATAACAACATGTGCATAAAATACAACAAAAATCTTTTGTCCGGTTGCGAAAAGTGTGGCATACTTTTGAGCGCAAACGACAATGCAGCAGCTACAGTCGCGTCGCATATATTGGACCGAGTTCGAATGGCAATTACAGGTTTTGCTGGTTATGGTCAAGGTCATTTTTATTGGTCGTTGTGCTCATTGTGGTTGGTTTATCTTATGTTGTTGAGAGTTTTCCTGTGGCCAGCCGATATCCTTGAGTTCTTATTGCCAGGAGAAAAGTGCCAGAATATATATTGGTATTAATACTAATGTAGAATCAAGAACAATTTGTGCCAAAATGCGTCTCAAGTGACCTAGAATTTTAAACTTCCTTGACTTTCTTGTTTATTAGAACTGTCTGCTTATATGGTAATCAAATTTTTTTTTAAAGTTCAGTAGTATTTAGAAACTAGTTGTCACCGATAGTGAAACTGGCAGGTGCTAATAAAGCCAGAGCTAAATATTTAATTTCTAATAGTTAGATGCAATCCATTAAAATCCAGTTTTGTGGAACCCGTTTCCTTTAAGCTCTAGCTAGAATTATAAAGAGAGAACAAAAAATTGTATAATCTGTCGCCAGTTCTTTATTTATTTGCACTTAAGGCCTCACGTAGTGACTCGCCTGTTTACCCATTATATTTTTGTAATAATTAAGTAAATACTTTTGGTAATTTCTTAGAGACATTGTTCTGGAAGTGTTGATAAATGTTTTCTTTTAATATGCCATAGCCATTGGCACTTAGAACAAAGCCGTATAATTATTTAAATAACAATGCGAGTACTTTAGACAAAGGCTTAAAAAATGTTTTCCTGTACCATTTCAGCTATTCAGCTATTTGCTCTAGGGGCTCCTCTTAAAGTATTTCTCACTATTGTCGTATAGTTTTTGGTATGCGGGCACTCGTACACGAACTCGCATTTATTATGTGCTCGAATCGACTTTAGTTTTGTGTTTGGATGGGCACTTGCCCACTTTTGCTTTCCTCCGCACTTGTCACGGCCATTGTAAACAGTTTAAGATCGGCGACAGTCAAAGATCAGACAGTGCAAAGTAAGCTTGTGCGCCTCCCCCTGAGCTGAACGTTTAAATTGTTTACCAAATACAATATATGAGGAATCTATTTATTAAAAACATATCTGAATACCAGAATCTAAATGTAACGCTCAACTAAGGCAGATATTTATGGTTACATACAGAACAAAACTGGTTACTATTGGCAGCTGGAAAAAACCTTAGAGAATAATTTGTTACGGCAATTTATAAAATTATATAATTATATTGTGCTTAAGTATGTTATTGAAGCTGAGCTTTTATCTTACTTCTTTTTAATGTTTTCCACACATGACTTTGGCACAGAAATAGAAGTAGTTGAAAGCTGTTAAGAGATTACAAATTATAGATATTCAATTTGTTTTTGGTCAGGGTGCTCTTGTGGTTACTTCTGCTGAGGTCATTTGCTTTTAGGGAAGGTTTTTTCTGCTGGACAGTTGTCAATTGCGGGGGGTTTGTTGAGCCGTGACTGAACAGATTCAACAAACTATTATATATACATATGTAGACCGTTAATTGCAACGGAGAATCTCCAAAGTTAATGATTTGCACTTTGACACATATCAACAAAAAAATGTAGAAAAATAATTAACATTTTATTCTAAACGAGTTGAAGACACAAATTTACAGTATATTACGAAAATTGGATAGCTTAATTACTATTTATGCCATTCGGCAAATGGGAATACAAAACAAACGAAAACAAGAGTGCTCTAGGCGAGAGAGCACGACCTATTAGATACCCTGTAGCCAGCTGTCTATATGTATATATTAGGTCGTATGTAAAATGTTTTCATGTAGAGCTTAAATTGCATTTGAATGCTCCTACGTATCAAAAATATTTACCTTTCGAGTGCCTACTCGAGAGCAATATACCGTGCCATTCTTAATGGGCACAGGGTATAAGACAATAATCATAATTTTGGTAGACGCCGCAGCACAGACTCACGCGAAGACTCCAGCTGAAGAGTGACGCGGAAAAGAGACCTTTAGACACCTTTACTAAACACCAGTTACAGTCACTAAGTCACTTAGTCATTCAGTCAGTCACTTTGTCGGCGTCGACGTCGCAGCCGACGTCGCTGCCAGTGTGGAGCTGGGCTTTGCATCGGATCGCCTCCTCTTGGAAGGGGGCTTTAAAATCAAGCCGCGACGCTGACAACGTTCACAGTTGTCGTTCTCAGCTGCGCGTTGTTGGTCGTCTGTCGCGAATCGAGTTGCATAAATTACATAATTATTGCTTATTTGTTATTAATATTATTGTGATTGTTGTTGTGCGTGCAGTGTGTCGTGTGTTAATTGTTTAGATTTTTGTATTTATAACAAATTAAAATGCTAAAATATATGTGCATTGTGGCCGCTCTCATGCAGTCGATCTCCTTCACACAGGCCGAGGCGCGTAAGTTCTCAAAACGATCTCAATTGAGATACAGTCTAATAATTCAAGTGTGCGAAATGTCGTGCTTCAACAAGCTTAGCTAATTGCATATTGATGTGTTGAATGTGCAACGATCTAAAGGGAAATAAATGTCTAATCGCTGATTTTCTTTCAACTTGATTGATCAATGCACAATTTATTATTCTCTATTATTTATATATTATATTATATATATATTATATATATTTAATATAAAATTAGATAAGTAAGATTGTTGGGTGGACTTTCCCAATAGGTTCCCAATAGTTTACTTTCACAATTGATGTCTAGCTCCGAGTACTGCGGAAAAGTTTGTCAATTGATATACTTCCTTTTTTTTGACTTGTAAAATACAACAATTTATAACATATAACAACATGTAAAGCAAATGAATTTTAATCTATACTAAAAGTTCCAATATTCATGTAATATTTTATAATATAATTGTGTCTGTTAACTAAGCTCAGTTTATATGAAGCAAACAGCTAAGTGCCTTGTGATCTTGCTTAGCACCTTTCTAAAGTCCAAAAAAAAGGCCCATATCATTAGTAAAGTTTGACATGTCGGCTAATTAGCTGGAAAAATGTGGGTGTGCCCAAGATGAGTTCGCGATATTTGCAATTAGCATTTACAGCTTTTCACATTTGTCTATATTTTTAATGCGAAAGTCAAATGTGTCAAGTGAAGCGCATATCGATCATAAATATTATGTACATTCTGTGTAGTTAACAGGTAGTGTGTGTTAATTGCCCGAAACAACACCGTTTGAGGTAGAAAAAAAAACTCGGGCAGGGGTACTATGTGAAGAAAAGCTCAGACATAACTAAAAGACAAACTTCCGCATCCACAAAAGACGCATTGAAAATGCAAACTATGAACTAAATTCATATTTAATGAACGCAACTAAAACACAAAACAAATAAAACCAAGCATTTTATTCAAGTTTCCGTTGAACAACCTTCAACTTGAATTTTATGCTGAGCTGCAGTCGCGCCGCTAATGATCAGCAGCTGAATATAAACCATATTTAATGATATAGCAATGATCTGTGACGGTCGTGCAGCACATAATATCATATAATATATAATGGCAGACAGGTTCTTGAACGTTGCATTTCGAAAGACCTTGGCTTCACGGCCTTGTCGGAGATCTCGCACTCGGTCTTGGCCAGGCCTGAACTTGAATTTAAGTTGGCCGATTCTGTCCAGAGTCGTTGAACTTTATACGAATTGAAAACATATTAACGGAAACTGAAATGGAAATTGATTTTTGTTTAAACAACTAAGTGACAAATATTTTATTGCTTCTACTTCTTTTTGTTGTTTGCTCAACAGCTGCGTACATTAAACAATGCCGTCGCGACGATCCCAAGCTCGTGGACTGCTTCAGTGCTTCCCTGGAGCACCTGAAGCCCTATCTGGCCAGCGGCATACCAGAGATAGAGGTGTGTAACCCTTCGGCCCGTGGCATGTGGCATGCCCCATGCCCCATGCACATATTTGCATTGTTAAACGAGTTGCAGTTGCATAAAGCACAAAATGGCAAATGCCAAATGCGGCGCTTGCGCAACGTTTCGCCAGTTGCCAGTTGCCAGTTGCATGCGGCAGCTGCCATTCAAGTGCGGAAATTGTCTGTCGGTTTTGCAATTGCAACAATTGTGGCGCATTCATCGATTTTTCCTAACTGCCCTTTCTCTCTTCATTGCAGTTGCCGTCGGTGGAGCCCTTCAAGATGGACACGCTCGCTCTGCAGCTGACCGAGGGACCGCAAGGCTATAAGATCACGCTAAAGAACATGGAGGCCTTTGGCGCCAGCAACTTTGAGGTGAAATCGTTAAAGCTTGGCGAGAATGGCGGTGAGCCCTTCAAGGCGCGCATTTTTATGCCAAAGCTGAAGATCGAGGCCAATTACACCAGCGCCGGCGTCCTGCTGATCATACCCGCCTCCGGCGGTGGCGATTTCCATGCCGTATTCAATGGCGTCACCGCCGATCTCACCGGCAAGACGTCCGCACGCGGCAAGTACTTGCACGTGGACTCGCTCAGCATAGTCCTGGACGTGGACAAGGTCACCATGAGCATCTCGCGCGCTTTCAACAACAATCGTATTCTACGTAAGTAGCATGTGGATGCATCCTTAAAAGCTCGTATTATTCTAAAAATGTTCTATTATACTTTCAGTGGAGGCTACCAATCTCTTCCTGCGCGACAACTCACAAATTGTCCTGGAGGCCATGCAGGCGCAGCTCCAGAAGAAGTTGGCCAACGAATTTGGCAAACTAGCCAATCAGCTGCTCAAGAACGTTCCTATCGACCAGTTCTACGAGAATTAGTCAACCTAGGATAAGGACTCTTATGTTTAAGTTTGGTTTTTAATTAATTGTAAAATACTAGTTATTGCTATGAACAAAGTATTAAACAATTTCCTTGCATACTGTAAACAAAGCATCTGCCTTCTATATTTCCTTTCTTGGCGGTAACTAGGCTGGGTTGCGAAATTTTACAATAAATTCAGCTAAAATACCAGGCGAACAGAAATGTCCAGCAGGTGGATAAGCGATTTAACTGACATGCCTGCAACATCGACTGTTGAGTCAGCTGTTATGGGGCAATTGCAAAATTCAGCTAAAATACCAGGCGAACAGAATGGCACAGAACGTAGACAGCCGATTTTCAATTGAATATGTTAAGCTGCTGTTAACTTATATGCCTGCTACATCGACTGTTAAGTCGGCTGTTAAAGTGCACTTACCAAATTCAGATAAAGTACCAGGCGAACAGAAATGCACAGAACGTTGCCAACTTTTTTTAAAATGAAAAATTATGTTGCATACCCACAAGGTACGAAAATGTTAGGCTGCTGTTGACTTACATTAATGTTAGCTGGGCAGCTGTTAATCAGCAGCCGCTGATAAAAAAAAATCGTAAAACGTAAATATCTCCTCTATTTTTCGGCTGATATCGGAGTGATATACTTCTTTCGACTCGTATACACTAGGGCCTTATGAGTTAGAAATGCAAACGACGAAAGTTCTGTAAGCAGCTGAAAAATACGAAATAAAAGATCTGGCTGGTCGTTTTTAATGTTTCTTTTTATTAAATATGTAGAAGTATTTAGTTTTACAATTGTTCATCTTTAGTTATGTTCGTACACCTATGTACATACGAGTGGCTAATTAGGTTTTCCTTTTCATTTAATTGAATTCGAGTTGTTTTTGGGCGTTGTTGTTGTTGTTGTGGCATTAATGGGGGCATTACAAATAAGTAGAAAGCAATAACCAATCCTAAGTCGTACAGTTCTAGTATTGGTCGAAAGTGCTCCAAATCTGCAGCTGGAGTAAGTGTAAGGATTAATCACTAACTATAAAAAGCTATGCAACATTTAATAAAATGCTAACTAAAAATGTGAAATATATATAAATCTTTAAAAAGAACAATTCGCTAATAGCTAATTTTGCGAAAACGAAGTCATTTGGCCAACAACAAGAAGGTTAATGGCCAAGATGCAAATCCAAAGATGTTAATAAAGTTGATCAAAATGTACCTATTCTTGCCAAATTCCAAATATACCTTTCACTTACCCCCCCAATAGCAAACATATATGCCGTGCACGAGTACTCTGTATATACAATTTTATATATGGGGTTGTGTCGCTGATTTAGCTATTGTTTCTCTACAAGTTTGTTGTCGTAATGCATTGTTATCTCATATTCCTATTTCATATCGAGAATTGCTCATCCAGAACAAGTTTCAAGTAAAAATCTATATAGTTATACATACATTTCATTTCTACAATGGAAAAATTCTACTATTTGAAATTATTTCTTGGGGGTTATTTATTGTTTATTATTTGTTAATTTTTTTTTATGTATATCTTTTTGTTATGCTTTTAGTTATAAATTTGGTTTTTATTAATTTATTTTTTATTTTAGTGAATTTTGATAATTGGTAATTTTGTTAAAATGTTCGGCCTGGAAAAAGTGCAGCTTGCCAAGGCTTATAAAAAAATATGTCCGTTTACTTACTGGCTCATATAAAAGTTGATCATTCTTGGATATATCATTATATGTATGTCATAGACAGCTAGACTGTTTATATAAAAAATGCGCTGTATAAAATGCCTCAAACTTTGCGCTGTCTTTTGCTTTTTTCATCTAGTTTTGGTTTTGTTGGAATGGTTATAGGTTAGTTTTATATATATATAAATATATATTATATATAGTATGCTATCCATTAAATGTATGCCATATTAATATGAATTTTGATTTCAGATTTGTTGTCATCGCAGCCTTCTATTGAAGCCAATTGGTTGGAACTTTAACGTGAAAAACATGAATGCGTTTAAAAATCGTGATAAAACAGAAGAACAATTGGAAGTACCAATCGAATTGTGGAATTAAAACGATTCCATTTCCGCTACATAATAAATGGTGTTCATTTTTTTTTATTTTTTCTCACAATGAAATAAGCATTAAATATAATTTGTAAAATAAACATAAGAGTTGTTGTTTCTTTTTTTTCCATTGTAATGCATAATTAAATCAAATGCTCGAAAGCTCGAATGCTATCCACGAATTTGTTAATTGTTTTTCGATTTTTGTTTTGTTTTTCTTTATATATAGACTCGTACGTAACTTGTGCCGATTGCGCGCTGTTTACAAAACTAAAGGTTCCTCGGTGTGTATGTATGTGTGTCTGTGTGTGTCTGTGTGTGTGTCTGTGTGTGTGTGTGTATGTAACTACAAAATATAATTATTTATGCTTTATAAGTATGTACGTGTATGTATAATATAAATTTATATATATATTTATATGTATAAATTATAGTTCTTACTTGACATCTGCCCTTTAGCGTTTGCCTGTCCGTCCTGCCATGCTCAACTCCTTTTGCTATCATTCTATGCTTTTTACAACAAATTACAAATGGGTTTTCCTTATTTTTTTTCAGTGTATGCTTTAGCTATGTCCTTAGCTTAGTGTACAATCTTTTGCTGTCGAAAAATTTTACAAATTTCTGCTGCTCGCATGTATAGTATATATATATATATATTATATATATATAATGTATATTTCTTTAGGATTTAGTTTAAATATGGTAATATTATTATTCAACGCCAGTTTAGTATGCACTTGTATTCGAGTGGCAAAATAAAATGTACAATTTAAAAAGTTTGTTAGTTTTGCCAGATTTGAAATTTGTTTTTGCATTTTGCGGCCGTGTCGTAGATGCTTTTCAAACTACCAGCAAAATGTTTTTGTATAAAAACCAATTTCAGACAAATCTTTTTACTTTGTGTTCTTTTTTAAACTACGCTTTGCTTAAGTCATAGGTGTTTATTTTGTTTATGCATTTTTATATAAGTTAAGTTACAATTGTTTACATTGGTTTTTTTTGCATTTTATTTGTAATTGATTTTTGTCGGTTTACTCGAAACTGTTTCACATACGTGCAAAATATTTTTACTGTAAAAACTAGCAATATATTTCTATGTATATATATAGAGTATATGTATACACATACACATATTTTTATATTCATGTAGATAGCGCGAGTTGCGTCTTAAATTTCACTGTCCTGCTGGTTCTTCTTCTTCTTTTATCTCTACACACATTTTATTTTACATATACAAATACATCGCATGTAATATGTAAGTATTTAAAATCTGCTTTAACTACAAGTCATAATCGAGTGTAATACATATATAAATATGCACATATATGCTTGCCTGTGTGCATGTGTGTGTGTATGTGTATGTGTCTGTGTTTTATATAAGAGCTTGTCTTAGGCTAACTACTACAGCTATGCAGCTTAACGCGTGTGTATGTGTGTGTGAGTGTGTGTTATACAATGCTTCTTTAACTATGCAGAACTTGAGAATCTAAATACAGAGTTTTTGTTGGATTATGAATTATGTAAATTAAAATTAATCAGTGCATTGCGCTCTGTAGACAGGCAGTTGATTAGTAAATAACTAAAGAATATAAATAATCAAATATACCCAAAAATACACAACTATAATACGAAAATTATTGATGCGCCAACGCTTGAAATGCGCTCGGAGCATATGGTTGAGTCTGAGAGGGTGAGGGTGAATGTGTGTGTGTGTGTGTGTTTGGGAGTGCGTGGTAGAGTGTATGGGTATAGTCTGAAATTTACACAAAATTACATATGCTCAATGCTGGATTTTCATATATATACAAAAACACGAGTTAAAAAAAAATGTGTTAAACAATTTTAGTTTACATTGAAAATTTTGTGTGTTTAAAGAGCAAAACCGACAAAAAAAATAAAGAAGTTTCATAAAATTATGCACAAATTAAGAATTTAAATTCGTTTCTTTCAGTATTGAATAAGGCGTCGAGAAATATTCTAAATGTATATATCCAAATGTACAAAAATTCTGACTTTTTACAACATGTTTGTGTTCTAGTGTTACATACATACAATACAAGCTTGGCAATTTACAAGTGTGTGTGCGTGTTGGTGTGTCGGTGTGTATGTGTGTGTGTAGTAGCACAACGAATGCATTTCAAGCTGCGCAGTTTATATTTCTTTAAAACAAATTAAAATACAATCAAAACACCGAGCGTCAACATGGCTGCTGCCAGTGGCTGCACAACTGTAAGCAGATAGCGAGCAAGCAGTGCAACAGTGTGGAGAACTGCTTGCAGGCACACTGCTTTCCGCACAGCAGCCTCGAGAGCTCAGCATGTGACGAGTTTTTACATAGAGAGAAATATTTATAATAATATAATTATTTATATTCATTATAAGAAAGGTGGGCTAACTAACAATGACTTAAAAGTGGATTTCGAATATATTTGCATTTATGGTATTAATTAATTTGTTATACATTTGTAGGTTCTGGTTGAGAGTGAGTTGCTTGTTAAAAAAATATATCTATATATCTTTGAAAAATCGTTTATAACTAAAAGAAACTTAAAAGAGAAATCATAAATCAGTAATCAGTTAAATCTTAGTTGCTAAACAGAAAAAAGAGTTCGTTTCGACGGCCCGAAGAAGCGCGTTTCTACAATTCTATATATATAAATACAATGCGTGTATATGTGTTGTGTGTGAGTGTGTATGTGTGTGTGGGGGGGCGCTTAAAACGAAATAATTTACAAAATACAAATATGAATGTATATATATATATATAGTATGTATATAGACATATGTATAGAGCATGCTTTAATTGCTACAATGCATGCGTTTTCTTTATATGTATATATATATATATATGTATATGTATGTGAGTGTGTGTCTTCTTTGAATTTGGGTATGTGTGTGTGTGTTTTCTTTAACAATATTTTGTTTTTGTTTACAAGCAATTTACAAACAAATGTTTGATTAAAATTAATGAGAATTTTACAAAACAGTTTTGAATTTTACAAGTGAACAAATTGACAAAAAAATTAATTTAATAATTATTACATTGTTTT
Organism: Drosophila virilis; assembly: GCF_030788295.1. Taxonomy (NCBI): domain Eukaryota; kingdom Metazoa; phylum Arthropoda; class Insecta; order Diptera; family Drosophilidae; genus Drosophila; species Drosophila virilis. Next base: position 32,353,919 of record NC_091544.1, read on the forward strand.
ACATGGTTTTAGTTTTCGTTTTTAGTTTTTTTTTGTTGGTTGTTTTTTTTTTTTTTGTACAAAATTTTACATAGCGCAAAAGCGACGTGAAATTGTTGCAAAACGCAACGCTAAAGAGTTCATAATTGTGTGTGTGTGGGTGTGCGTGAATGTGTTGGTGTGTGTGTGTGTGCTGCTGGCTTTTATATAACGAAGTTCTTTACACATATTGAATTTGTTTGCTCTTTAGCCTACATGCTACATTTAAGTTGTTCATTATGTTGTATTGTATATATTTTATAATATTTATATATATATATATTTATATGTATATGCTTGAAATGGTTGCAGTTAAATTCTATGCTTACTTTCATCATCTTCTCCTTCAATCTGTTATGTTTCGCAACGGAACGTCACGCGCTTTTGTTTAAATAATCAAATTTACAGTCGACTTGCTTAAACATTTACAAATTATTTTGTTTTTCTCTTATTTTTTTTTTTTCTTGAAAGGTTGTTACATCAAATATGTATGCAGACATGATTTACTTTTGTTTTTCCATTTTCTTTGCTCGAATTTTTCTTTCGATAGCTTTTCTTTTCACACATTTTTTGTGACGCACCATTTACAAATAAAAAAAGTGGATTGCGCAGAATTATTCGCGCACTTGTTGCTCTTATCGAGTTTGTGTTTCTCTCAGTGTATGCTTGTGTGTGTGTCAGTGTGTGTTAGTATTACGCACTTTACAAAAGCGTTTAACGATCATATTCTGTTTTTGTTACAATTGAATATACAATTTATCGATTGCTCCACAAGTTGGAGTCGATCTCCGAGACCCGGTTCTAGGGCTGAATTTAAATCATTTTTGTTTTCTTCTGTGTCTGCAGTTTAGATCTTGTTATAAATAAATTACATTAGATTTATTTGTATTATTATTAGTATTTAATATTATTATGTATATATATTTTTTTATAGTATTTATAGTAAGCATTCGCTTTGCTTTTAATGCTCTCCTCGCATTCCTTCTCCTTCATCCAATTACTAAAAACTAAAATTCGATAACGCGCCTCGCAATTCGCCGCTTTACAACACTCCATTGGCTGTTGTGGGTGGCCCGATGGGTCCGAGCCCGCCGACCACCACTGTGCCGGACGACTCAGAGCTGGCTGGCGATGTGGGCTCGGCCATCGAGATGCCGCCATTCTCCTGCACGGCACAAATGCTGGGTGATCCAACGCTGTTCGTGGTGCTGGTTGTGACAACTGCTGCGCCGGCGGTGGCCACCATCGACGTGGAGGAGGAGGGCGTGCCACTTGCTCCGGTTCCGGCTGCAGCGCCGCTGCTTGCTGTGCTTGTGGCTGCTGTGCTGGCAGCGCTGGCCGTGGCAGCTGCTATGGGATTGGTTATCTTCATGTAGTATTTCTCCAGCTTGGCGTTGATGTGCTTGCCATAGGTGTATTTGCGCAATGCGGCCATGTGGGGTCGTATCTTGGTCATCAGCTTCTTCAGCTGCGTCGGCTCCGAGACGTCAATCATCTTCTGCACCACATAGTTGGCATACTGGTCCTTCATCATGACGTGCAAGGCACTGCAGAAAGAGTGTTGGCATTCCAATTGACTGATAGGGTATTCTGTTTCGGATACTCACTTGTCATTGAACGTGCACACCTCATCGATGAGGCCAGTGCGCTCTCCGCGCGTTGCATGTGTCACACACTTCTCCACCACATTCGAGGCGAACTTGTGCTGCGATAACACGAGCACCTTGCCGCGCACACTGTTAATCAGTATCGATTTGTCCTCCTGTTTGCCGTGCTCTACAATAGACATGAGAATGGGGATCATTAATACCATCTACATTTAAAACTAAGCCAAGAAATGCAGTCGAGACCTATATAACATGGACCTATCTTAAACATATATCAGCCACAATATAATATTGTTTACAATTTGATCTCACGGTTTTTAGTTCTTAGTTTTTTTCTTTTGAAATTTAATATGCTGTCCTATAAGTCGAAAACATTAATACTAACGAAGTTCGATCTGTTTGAGTAAGCAACATGTTCGAGTTGCAACTGCATATCGAACGGTTCCAGCCGAACACATTTGAGTATCAACCAGCAGGAACGGAGTAATTGTTAGAGTATAAGAAACGGAGCCTATTCCGTAATGGTTGGATCCTTAATTCTCTAATTCTTAATTCTCTATCAAAATTTTGATTACTTAAATAAATAATACAAATGTCATCATTTGTTTGTTTTGACTTCGCTGAACTCACCTAGAACATGTTGTATGACGTAGTTGCCATATTGGTCTTGGATTAAGTTCTCGGTATGCTCGTGCAGTTCATCCAAAATGGGCTGGGTCTGCTCGGCGGTGCAGTGCTCGAGGATGCGTTGAATGACCCGGCAGCCATAGGGATGTGTGCTCAGTGAATAGACCTGACCCTTGAACGCATTGATGACAAACTGCAGGGCAACGGGGTCGACGCATTCGATGCATTTCTGTACGACATGGTTGCCATTCTGGTCCTTAACACACTTCAAAACATGTCCATCCAGCTCGTGAACGATCTCCTGTTGCTGCTCGGGCGAGATGCTCTCGAGCGCTTTCTGGATCACGCGACAGCCGTACATCTGGAGCGCCAGCTGCAGCACATGACCCTTGACCTGCATGCCCAGCGTGTTCTTTTGCTCCGGAGTACCGAACTCAAAGAACTTCTGTATGACATAGTTGCCAAAGACGTCCGTCATCAGGCTGTAGGCGGCGCCCAGTATCTCATTGAAGACCATCTGCTTCTCGGCGGCTGTGGCCCGTTCCAGTTTCTGTTGGATGAACCGCGAGCCGTGCTGATCCTGCGAGAACTCAACAATGTGATTGGTTAGATCGCGCAGCTGCAAGTTCGGATAGCGCTGATTCCTGAAATCCTCCAGCAGTCGCGATCTGCCCGGCTGTGGTGCACCGGCTGCGCCGGCAGCGGCAGCTGCCACAGCAGCTGCGGCGGCCGCCTGCCGCGAATTCGCCACGGCAGCGGCCACGGCCGCGGGCGTGCTGCCCGGCAGGGCCAGGTGATTCGAGAATAGCGAACTGTTCGAGCCAAACATATTGTTGGCCGCGGCCGCAACGGCCGCTGCCGCCGTAGCTGCCGGCAGACCCACCGCCAGCTGCTGGCGCTGGCGCGACTCGGCGCCGGGCGCCCGATTGCCGCCCATCAGGCACGACTGAGCCGTCGGCGGCGGTGTCAGCGGTGCGCCCAACGGACTGGCCGATGCATTTACCGCTGCCGCGCCCAGAGCTCCATACGCGCTCGCATTGGACATGGCGCCGGGCCACTTGGCGCGTGCTGCGGCCGCAGCAGCTGCTGCAGCGGCCTGGGCCACGCTACTGTTGACCGCATTCGCAGCGGCGGCGGCGGCGACGCTGCTTGTGGTGTAGTCCATGGCCGAGGGGCTGAAGGCGGATGTGCTGCGATCGAACGAGTCGCGACGACCGCTCAGCGAGTTTGTGTTCAATGCCAGGCCTGTTTAGAAGAGAAGCAGAAGAGAGGGAAAGACTTAAATACTGTGTAGAATATGTAAAGCAGATAGATAAAGAGAAAGTAATACAAGAGAGGAGAGAAAGAGGCTAGAGCTGGAGAGGATCTCAGTATTAAGGCTATAAGATTAGGTTCAAGCATGGAATTTATATATTTAAGCTTAACTCTGAACCAAAAGCAGATATTAAATTATACTCTATACAAAATGGATGTTCGCTGTTCATTTATAATATGTGAAATAGTCACCCAGATATATTTCAGTGTTGTAATATGTTGAAGCCCCGCCAACAGCTAAACTATTACTATCCTGTTCCTATATTAAACAACCACTAAAAAAGGCAATTGCAATGGATGGCATCAAAGCCAACGCATTTATCCAACAGCTTGTCCATTCAAAGTCTCAATTTACTAGCTGAGCAAATTCAAGTGGGTTACGAGAAAGCGACAGAGACATATATTTTACATAGAAACAGAAAGAGAGAGAACGACTTATGGCAGAGTATGCGCTATTTTGTAATTAATCGAGTTACGGCGTTCAGCTGAGGGACAGGCTAGTGTAGGGCGCTCGTAAACTTAATTGCCTACTTTTAGGGCGCAGCTGTGGCCTCTTAGTTTCAGTTTGATGCGGCTCAGTAACGAGAGAGAGGGAGAGATAGAGCTGCCCACTTACATGCTTAACTAGCGGGGAATAAGTGTAGTACTCGTAATGTCAACCATTAAGGAAGCACATATGCGCTCCAAGAGTCACATAGCAAAGCTCTAGGGATATGTAAAAGGATACTGAGAAAAGTAGGGAGGGAGACGCATGGCAAACGCTTTAAGCTCATATAACAACAGAAGCAATAGTAGAGGGTGGCAGTGGGACTTGCCGTGCTGTCGACTTGATGGATGCTGTAATATGTCACTGGCATTGATTTCCAGAGCAGAGGCGTAGAGCTAGAGGGAATGCCCAGGGGCAGAATTTATAGGCTGAGTGAAGTGAAAAAAAGTAAAAGTTTGCGCCTGCCAGAATGCAATCCCGTTTACACCCGACAACTTACAACTTGAGCCGCGACGCAGGCAACTTGCGTCCTAATGAATTCATTGCCTCTCGTCTGTTGCAGATGCCCCAAAAAGTATGCAGCAGTAAATGCTTGCGGCAAGCCATGCAACACGCAACTTTGCCAGGCGGCAACTGCGCAAATTAATTGCGCAAATTTCTATATTTTTCCCTTGACGTGGGCTTCAAAAGTTCCATAAAAATAGCAAACGGCAGCAATTGCCACCTCCTAATGAGAGGCATACGTATATATACATATATATATATATATATACATATATATATATATATTTAGCTATAAAGTTTAGCAAGTTTCGCAGTCTAAACGAAGCGCTAGAGAATTACAAAGATTATATCTCAAATGGCGTGAAAATTGCTTAAGTTTAAGAACTTGCGCTATAAAGAGTTAATCAAGCGGATATTAGAAGCTAGAAATATAATTATGTTCGTTTAACAGTATTTCCTAGCTAATTCAGTGTTGGAGAAGGTCGTAGACGTGAATTAAGTACTATAAAATGTTGTAAGTTGTGCTCATTAAAGCAAAGGTTCTATTTGTGTAAAGATTAAAATGCTGTCAGTTTAATGTAGTGTTGTAAATATATTAGTAATCGTCTCATTTTTCTTTGTGCTTCTCTTTATTTCAATACAAAATTCTAATTGCAACAACAAGAAACGAGAGTAGGAAATGTAAATTCCATAGTGTTGTCATGCAGCCAATGTTGTAAAATACAATTCTAAATAAACGACATCACCATTTGAGCGAACCGCCGACGCGTCTGGCACAAACTTTTAATTTCTGCATTTAAATTGCAACTAATTTGGCGCACTTCAGAGACGCGACTGCTAAATTCCATTTCAAATGCAGGCAATGAACATGACTAGGCAGCATACAGGGGAGGGGGGTTGGTTAAAAGGCGGGTTGGAATGGATTATGTAGTACAAACAATTTGCGTCAATGAAAGTGTCGAGTGGGCGGCCAGCAAAAGAGTCTGAACTAGGCAAGAGGTGGATGCTGGAATGAACACCTCTTTGGGTTTGGATGTTTGCCAGTCTCTGTTTATTTTATTTGCTCTGCCCCTGCCACGCCCCCCCACCCGCTGCACAGCATTCAGCGTGCTGCGTGGCAGTTGCAACAATTTAAAAGGGAATTATTCATGCAATTTGCGTGCAGAGAGAGTGCGATGGAAGAGGCAAAGACAGGCAAGTCGACTATCGGCAGTCGAAAACAGTCGTCATAATTAAGAGCGGCAACTACCTATCTTCTACAGTCGCTCCCCCCTTGGACCACAGTCCCAGCATCTAATGCTTCGGGCTATGTCTGACACGGCTCGCTGCCTTCCGCACGCCCACACTTACACACTCCCCCATCTGTCTATCCCTCTGGTGGGTTGCCTTTGCAAGGACACTTTGCCAAATGAAACTGCAGCATGCCACAACACACTCACGCCCCATACACACCGCCCCACACACACACACACACACACACACATGTGTTGGGGGGCATTAAAAAGACGGTCCCGTTTATTGCAGGCGACATTTTGTGGTTTATGCACACGTTCCACATGTGAGCAGAGACAGATGCCACCTCATAGACACGCCCACATCCACCAGATGCCGCTGCTCAGCCTAATGTAATCATTTTATGAATTATAAATGCACACACGTGTGCCGACGCACACACTCACACATAGAGGCACTCAAAAAAAGAAAACGCATTAAATAAAATGTCTTGAGTTATTTAAATGCCCGGAAACTATTGCAAGTGCGGACGACTGAGGAGCTGGCTGAGTTTGTAAACGTCCTGAAGTAGGCTATGAAAAAAGACACAAAACAGTGTTGCGCGCGAGCTATACAAAAATGTAATTAGTGTTGGAAATGAGCGCATAAAAATTGCAACAATTTACAACAGTTTGACAGCTACTCGAACGACATCTTTGTATCCCACAGAGTTCGAACAATGGAACTAAGAGTGTCCTCCACATACATCTATATAAATATAAGTAACTACGGAACACCTTCTCTAGGGAGCGGATGTACAGCTCACATATTGCAGTAGAAGGCCTTAATTCGATCTTTTTGAAGCTGACTTTTGGTCATCTATTTGTAGTGCTCTATTAATGCATATTCAAACGAGCGGAAAGAAAGTTGCTGATTTAAATCTAAATCTAGCTAGCTAAATCTCTTTAATATTTTCATCTTGTATCCTCGGCAAAGTTTAACTGACTGAAGTTTAAACGAGCACAAGGAAAGTTGCTGGTTCGAATTGTCGGCTAGTGCAGTAACTAATTGCTGCTTTGTTATCTCTTATATGTATCTCTCACATCTATTTCTCTTTTACATTTTCATCTTTTAGCCTCGGCTAAGTTTAACCGACTTAAGTGTGCCACACGTGCGTCACACCCCCTTTTCTAGCCGCCCCCGACGCCCTCCAACTGTGTACAATTCTGTGGCGCCTGACAATCAGTCAAAAATCAATTAAGTGCATTTGTCATTGCGTTCGTCTTGACATGCATTCGATCCCAGTCCCAGTCCAGTTCGAGCCCAGACCCAGCTGATTGCGAATTGTAGCTCAGCGTGTGTATCGAGCCGCTGCTCACACAGCACACACACACAGCAAACAGCACACGTATCACAAACACACACACTCTTGCACACACATGCTGCAGCACAACTCAATTGCAATTAGCACTAAGGCAAGTGACTACTCGCTTCTCAATTTGATAGCCTCCTCTTCTCCCTGCCCCCACAGCATCCTCTTACGAAATGGCAGGCTCGTTTGCTGGGTAACCACACGGCCCCGCTCTTCGCCTTGTACCCCGCACATATCCTTCACTCATTAGCGTAGTGCTGCAATCGATGCGCCAAGACAGCAATTGTAAGCCTCATAGCCAAGTCACGAGTCACAGGCAAAGATACGAGCATGGGTTTGGCATTCGCCCCCCCCCCCTCCCACCCTACCGCAAGCCACCCCCTCCCAACACACACACAAACACCCTTAAGACCTAAAGCCTCGTTCCGCTGCCTCGACTCCTAGCCTGCGTGCAATGTCAAAAAGCTTTTTAATGGAGATTATATTGTTTTAAGTGGCTGCGCAGCGGCTCTCCGCCCAGTCCAACCCCTTTGCCCAGCTTGGCAGTCACCCTCTTGAGCCTGAGCCCAGACAAACTGCAATTACAAACGTTAATGCGCACACACATGATGGAGCGGAGGGGATAGAAGCTTGACTTTGCAACCGCCAAACCATTTGGCCGTGCCTTGCAACAATGAGGAGGGAGTTGTCGGAAGGGCTTTCCCGAGCTGACTTTGGGTTCGCCTTTGCCTCTTTGCATTTGCCTGGCATCCTGGCCATGCCCACAAATTATTATGTACACCTTTCACATGTTGGCAACATGTGATTGCATTTGGGGGAAAGTGAAAGCCAGCAACAAAAACAACAACAACAATAACAAAAGAGACAAAGCCAATGCCAAAACCACTTTACGTAAACTCTCGCTTGCATGCTCCTTCCCGCTCTCCGCCTACCCTCCCTCCCTCTCTTTTACCCACTCTCCTGTGTTGCATAGGACGCACATTGGTGCAGCTGGTGTTGTTGTTATTGTTATCCTGGCTGCTGCTGGCTTTTGTGCAAATGAATTCGTTTATTTTGTAAAATGTCAATTGCTGTTGGGCCACAGACGAGCTGCAGCAGCATCTGGAATTGCGTAGAGCGCGGGTGGTCGAGAAGGAGGGAGCGAGGAGCAAGGCAGCAATGGCAGCTTGTGAATGATTTTGTGCCATACGCAGCAGCAGCAGCAGCAGCAGCAGCAACAGCAGCAACTTGTTTGACACTTGCCGCAAAGGCGAACAGCTACTGTATTTGGCAGTGCGATAGGTAGGGAGAGAGACAGAGGGAGGGGTAGTCTAGGCAAGTGCTGCACTTTGCGTTTAATGAAATTCCCAATGACGTGTACAACATGGCGTATGCGTAACGCTGTTATGTAAGTGACACGCTCCTAACACAATTGGATGACACAAGCATTAGTTTAAGTAAATGCAATTTAGCAGAGTATTATAAATAATAAAGCATGCAGATCAGCTAAATATATAGGAAAATAGTTAGTCTCAAATGAATGGTGATCAACGCAAAGCCCAAAAAAAGGAATACTGGGAAGCTAAAGCTTAAACAGAAGCTACGCCTCTGATCTGAAACTGGGCACTAAGAAGACATGGAATAGTTGAAAAATGGGCGTCAAAGTTTATACGAAAACCATCAACAAAACTGTTATCAATTGCCTGCGCGACTTAAAAATTCTTAAATTTGGACTAGCAAGCTAAAAGTTGGTGGTTCAAACTTCACACATTTTTAATTGTTATATTTGTTTGTTTAATTTGCGTTTACTGATTATAGATGATCGCAGGGTATTCTTTGAGTATGTATATGGTTGAGATTTACTTAGCTGCAAGCCAAGATTTAGAAGGGGAATTTCTCTAAGTTACCAAGAGACCAATTATTAGAGACAGGAGCAACAAAATATTATTATTTATAAATTACCTAAAACCACTACAGGTCGCACAACTATATTTCAATGCCTATTCATCTCGACCAAGTTTATATGCATATACTGGATGACAAAAATTATAATGCCCATTTGCCTGCATATTACAGGGTATATCGCATGCATAATAAGTGAGAATTGTAGTCATACGTCAAGGGAGATGCGTCAGCGAAACACGTAAGCGCAAAAAAGAAGAACATTTCGAGAAAAAATGAGGAAAATTCCTCATTAAACGTCCTGCATGAAGGAAAATTAATTAACGAAATAATGCGAAAGTTGAGCCATTAACTGGTTAAGTGAATTAACGATGGAAAATGTCGAAAATGTGTTTGCGGCAAACGGGGAATTGAGAAATGGAAATTGAAATTCAAAATGGAGTTTTAATTTTCGCCCGTTCATTAAGCAGCATTCCGCGTGGCCAAATTGATTTCTCCTTCGACTCGTAACGCGCTCGCTTCGCTCGTAGCCAATAATTCAATAAACGCTTAAATGCCGCAACTCTCAAGTTTGTGCAACACATATATCGTCGAGCTGAATTTTCGGGCGCCACAATGCCGGGTAACATTATCCGGCTGAGTAAAAACTATTTTACAGCTGGAAAATTATAACTTTTCATTGCCTTCGCCGCGCAACATTTTCAGCAGCTTTGGTATAATAGAAAATGCCAGGGGAGAGTCGGAACGAGGTTGTGGTTAATTACAGCGCCTGCAGACAGTCACAAAATGGTTTGCTTAAAAGCAATAGGGGTGGTGGGTGTTGGGTGGGGGGTGGGGGGTGACGGGTGTCTATGACTTTACAAGTAAACTCCTGCGAAAGTGTAAACTTTCATTGCCTGGCTGCCGTTATTAATTATAATTTGAAATTCTATAAATTTACAACAATTGCCAGCAACAGCAGCAACAACAACAAAAACAACAAACACAAATACAGCTTTTTGCAGAGGCCGTCAACTTTTTGCGTTGCCAAGTTTCGAGCTTCTGGTTACCAAGCCACACCCCCTCCCGCCCAACAACAACAGACCCAATTCCTTTAGCTCATATTGCAAATGTTATTTTTGAGCACAAAAACTAAACGGAAAATACACTCAACACTTCACACACACACACACACACGGACACGAATTCAGACACACACACGCACACTCACACATATATATATATATTTATATATATATGCATGCAAGAGTGTTGCGTTTATGCGCTGTTAGATTACATGAATTCGGAATACATAAACAAAGTTACTTCCAAAAAATAGCAAGATTACGCGTTAGTTTAAAGTGCTCGATTGGGGTGATACCCTGCACCCTAACTGGACTAGCTTGACTGGCTTGATTTTAAAAGGTTAGAAGAGAGAGGGGAGAGGGAGTGCACATATCGATAAACGACAACAATATGCAAAATGGGATTTGTTTAATTGTGCAATCAGCCTAAACACAATATTCGCCCGCATAAACGAATGTTTTGTATAATTTGTAAAGTAAAAATGTTCTTTTTTGGCGCTTTACGGTCAAGTCGTGCATGATTCAGTTGAGGGCTGACAGAGTTTGTTGCATGGCAAGGATAACACAAATGTTGTTGCAGCTCCAGTTGTTGTTTTTGTTGTTGCAGCATTTGTGCAATAATAACATTTTGCGTGCTTGCATGCAATTGCTTTCAGTCTGTTTTCTTTTTCTGTTATTGTTTTTGCCTTCACTTTTTTTTTTTTTTTAGTGTGCATTAGATATTTATGAAAAGCAAGAAAATCTACTGACAAAACCAGTTGGCGTTTCGCTAATTTGGCCTGTTCTTCATGCCCTGTAAAGCAGGCGATACTAAAGCTTGTAGGTATGCGGATCATTAATTACAGTTAAGTAGTGCTTAGGATAGGTGAAAGGTACTATAAATAGTCAGGCCAAGTATACGTATTAACAATTAATTATCAATTAATTTGAATAGATTAGTCCGAGATTCGAACGGGAATGTTTCACTTTAATAGCATTTAATATTTAAATATAAAATAATTGTTTTATAGTGTTGTAAAGTGCTCTTAAAAGCTCACGCCTCTGAGCCGTTTCTTAAGATTTACCCCAAAACCCTTTACAATATAATTTTATAAACTAGACAATCGAAAGAGTTATCCTCTCTATCCTTAACCCTTTTTTCACTTTATCAGTTTTCTTGCAACACAACTAATATGCCTCCCATTATTAAGTGTAGCGCACACGAAGACACGCAAAATAATAGAAATGAAATTTGAAATTTTAAATTGCATTATATTGTTATGGCATGAATAATATGCTGACAAGTTGTAATAGCGCCCCAAGCCAGAAATGCGTCAAGTGAAAGTCTAGCTCAACGTTCCGTTATAATTGCTATATACATATAAATAAAATATAGTATGTATATTGGATGGGTTGGTGTTTTCTTTATATGTATATCTACTGTACTCGGCGAGCTGTGGCTTATGTTATCGAATATTAGATAGTTAAATGGCCAGAGACCAGTGTGGGTTAATGCCTAGATATACATATCTATTTAAATTTATATATACATAACATTTACAAATGGGGCCTTTGTGAGTTGGATTTGGATCTGAGTTGGATGGATAATGGCTTACCTCCGACACTGGAACCGTTCTGCTGTGAGTAGAGATTCTGTTGGGCCGTCTGTGGCTGTGGTTGATACAGTTGTGGCCCCTGGGGCGGCGGCGGACCGGCACGTGCTGCGCCCGGTGGCACCGCCAGTACGGGGGCGGGGCTGACCAGACGCATGGGCGTGCCGGTGCGTGGTCCCATCACAAGCGAGCCGCTCTGATCGAAGAAGGCCGGTATGACCTTGAGGAGTTCAACGATTTCGATTTTTATACAGTTTTTTTTACAGGGTTAGCATTTGATTTTTTTGGTTTTTGTATTTTGAGGTTATGAAGCATTTGTTTTTGATGTAGAAAAAGAAAAGAAGAGAGAAAAATACGTTTTAGGTCAAGTCGTAGGTTAACTATACAAATATATTTATATATGGATATGTAAATGTAAATGTATTTATATATATATATATATATTGAACGTAAAATGCGTTAAATGTGTGCAAACAATTTACACGGAATTTTACAATTTCCCCCCCCCCCCCCCCCCTGCCACATATATATGTACAATTGATGTCTGCATTTAAGCCCCTGCCCCGAATTGTGTGGCTCACCTGATACGGCTGATTCTCGGCGCCCTGCTGCGAGGGCGTCAGGGGACGGCGGGGCTGTGTGCCCTGCTGTGGTATCAGATTCGGATACATGCCCCACGGTGCGGCAACGCCATAATATGGGGCCATTTGAGCGGCAGAAATCATGCTCAGATACGGCGTCGCCTCCTGTCCGGGATTGATGACATACGGGGCCGCCTGCTGTGCTGCATATGCCGCATTCTGTTGCGCCTGTTGGGCGGCCAAAAACTGTTGCGACGCAGCCGCCATTTGCATCTGTTGCTGCTGCTGTTGCTGCGAGGCCTGCATTGAGCCATTGGGTGCGCCAGGTGGTGCTCCGCCGGCTGCGGCCGCTGCACTTGCTGCCGATGTGGCCGCAGCGGCCGCAGCAGCTAGACCCGGATTCTGTGAGCGAAAAAGTTGCTGCAAGCGAGAGATAGAGCGGGATAGAGTAAGAGAGATTGATATTATTAGTTAATCGGTCTAGTCTTTTGTAAGAGATGTTTATTTAATTGGGGTAATGCTGTAAGTACTAAAAAATGCAAAGAAAGACATCTTCGATTCCAAATTTATATGTGTAATAAAAATATATATTTTATCAGTGTAAGCAATGTCAAGGAAGAGATCTTCAATTCCAAATGTATTTTATATTTTATATAAAAAATGTTATATATAATAAAACTAGATTTTTAATCAGTGTAAACAATTGCATTATTGACTTTCGGTTTTGAATCTGCACCAGCTGCAATTCATTTCAAATTATATTTGAGTTATCTTTAAGCTGTTTTTTAGTCTAGTTGCACTTAATTAACTTTCAGAGTTTATGTTTGAGTTCCCCTGAGTAGCAATTGCTTCACTTCTGAAACTAGTTCATTAACTTTAATTAAATTTCCTTGGTCACTTTCAGGCAACCTGCAATAAAAGTCTGAAAAATGTCTCACATTTTCCGACTTTTCATGACAACTTAAAGATTCGAGTTGTATCTTCTTTCAGTTGTCCTTGTGCTACGAGTCATGTAATCTTTTCAAACGCTGTTTTCACCCACATACAGAGTCCCCCAATGCCAATTGGGTTTATTTTCCAAGCGAATCTGTGTCGCATAATAAGATGACGCAACAGTCGTGTCATATTGCATTTTCTCGTATATATGTCTAACAGGTCCTTTAATAACCAAGCCGTTGCGAGGCAGCCGCTGTTCGTGTTGTTCTAGCAGTGGAAACATGATCAAGTGTTCTCAATTGGAAAATTAAATCAAATCCAATCAAATCAGCATGTGATATCCACTCGCAGCTCACACTGGGGAAGCAGGAAAAACAGAATACCTTTATATGCCGAGTGTGCAGGAAAAGTTGGGCAGAGGGGAAAAAAAACAACAACATGGCAACGCATGAGTGAATGCTTTTCTCTTTTTTTTCACTCTTTTTATCATGCAATATCTGCTGCAGTGTTGTCATATCATTGCCAACAAGACCCACTCGTAGCTCGAGAAGAGGCATAGAAATAGCTGTGCGTAAAAGGTGGAAAAAAGTGTGGCACTTGTGTGAGTGTGTGCCTGTGTGTGTGTGTGACTTACAGCGTGGTTTTCAGTTGCTTTAAGTGGCGCAATTTAAAATTGGGGCAGCAGTTGCAACTAATGAAAAGCCACTTGACAAGCTAGCATGCCCAATTGCAGACGGCACTTGAAATCGAAAAAAATATCGAAACTCTTTGTGCAACAAAACTGTGATGGCAAAGCGCTTTAAATAGCTCCAAAGCGTAGACTGTACCTAAAAAAAAGAAGAAGCAGTTAAGCTTTAGCAGGCCAAGAGCTACTTGAACTAAGGCATTCAAGGGACTCGGTACAAGAGATGTGTAAAACTAATTTGGTTTAAAAATTCATAAGCTCAATTTTAACGTTTGGCCGTTTGGCATTGCAACTACCTTTTGATGTGTTCGGCCGTAACCTCACAAAGTGCCTTTTTTTTTGTTTTAGTATCTTCCATTGGGGAGTTCTCTGTCAATTGCGAGTATTGAAGTAAAACAAAAGTACACAGAGTGTGGCAACAATTTGTTTTAGGCAACAGAAGTGGGAAGCAGCTGCTGTGGGCAGCAGCGAAATGAGCAATCAGAAGCGGGAGAAACGAGGAATCGATGTGAATTATTGATGAATGGCGCAGTGGCAGTCGCAGAATAAAAACGGAAACGAAACTGAAATAATAATACACAGGCACACACTCGCAACATATGAACATACAGACACACACGCACACTTGAGCACGCAGCGATAAAAAGGCAAATATCATGCTGCATACTTTGAGGCGCGTGATGCGAAACTCTCCTTCCTGGCATAAAATAATAATCAGCCAGCAAATAAACGCTGAAATCTGAACCTTGCCTCGTCCGCTACCCTACCCCTCCCCTCATTCTTCCGCACACGCCAGCACTTTGACGCCGTTATTAAAAGCGAAATTGCAAATACACGACAAAAACAAAAGGAAGAAAAAGCAAAGAGGAAGATATTCACAAGGAAAAGTCAAGAAAAATTATTATAAAATTTCAGGGGAATTGTTTTTGATTCTAGGGTTGCCAAGTTACGCAAGCTGGCAGCACTCTGGCAACGCCATCTGTAGCTCGCTCTGGCACAGTGTGACCAGTTACACAATCTCTGATTATGTGCAGCACTGTCTACAGTCCTTTCATCCCAACCCTCTCTCTCTCCCTCCCTTTTTCTTTCTCTCTCTGTCCCTCTCTCTTGCTCTTGTGATTTATGCAAATGGTCGTCCAGTGTGTAATTTACAATGCACAAGCACATCACAAAACGCATCAACTTTATCGGGTTGCGAGCGCATTATGTGGCCTATATATTAGTAAAGCCATACAGTGTCGCCCATATAATTAGGCATACTTCTGTTTTCATCAAGCCCCGCATAATGATAAAATTAATTTTTTATATTGTATAAAGGTAATATATAAATATATATCAATATTTAGGATACTTTTTATTGAAGACAATATCTAATTACATGGCCAGCACTGTAGCACAAAACAGCGATACTTCATTATTCATCAGTTGATTTATATTTATATAGTTGAAGCGTGTCCCTGTTTGGTTAGTTAGCTTTTGCGCACTGAAAGTGCTGTTAATTCTGGCCAGAGAAGTATCAACAAGTTTCTCGCTGCTCGTTTGCGTGGCTTTTGCTTTGCATGCCCTTGTAATTTGTGAGCGAACCCCTCCTGCTACCTGCCTCTGGGCTGGACATTTTTTTCTTTCTATATTTTTTATTTCATTTCATTTGCGCATTACATTACATTTGCCCAGGTCCCGACTTAATAAGCTCCCAGGTGTACAATTTTGAGCGAGTCGCTCGACTCGTAATGGAAATTATAGCTGATGTCATACACAGGGGAAACAATTCCACCCGCCCGCACGCCTCCTCGCTGTGTTGAGTGAAAGTGAGTCAACTACCCGCAGCCTGCCACGCCCACTGCAACCCTTAGCATTTGCTACCCGCGTTTACTTGTTGCAAGTGGGTCGTCGCATAACAACAACAACAAACAACTTTGGAGTCTCTTAATGTTGTTTTTCCACTATTTGCCTGAGTGGATTAGTTTAAGTTGTTGTTGTTGTCCGAGGAGCAGCAGGTGGCGTTTGCCCAACTGCTAGTTGATTTATAATTATGGCACAGGGAGAGCACGACTACAATGAAAACAACTCCAACTTGAATAACTAGCTACAACTACAAATGCGATTTCCATTGCCATTTCCATTTCCATTTCCCTTTCAAGTTTCAAGTGTGCTACAAAAAGTTCTTGCGCCGCATTTCATTGCATTCCTCCTTTTGGCTAATTGACACAGTTCTTATGCGTATTTAAATTTGAATGTCAGTTCGAGATTATATTTTAATTACGCTTATTAAATCTTTGTTGCTTGACTGATTGAATTTGAGTACTTCAGAGTTTTCAATTAACATCAATCGATGTGTACCCTGTAAATAACATAAATGTGAGCGTGTTTGAACTAGGCACAACGGAGCGAGAAGCGGGTTTCGGCGAGAAGTTAGGAACCGCCTTTCGCCTTATTCTTTCCAGTTAAGCTTACTTCATAATACTTTTGAACAAATTTAAAACTAATTGAAATGTGAGTTAATAAAAGCCTTAACATAATTTCGACCAATTTAGAGACACACACTCACACACATAGCCTCACTTGAATCGAACGAAATGCTGTCAGCGCAATTTGTGAACCATTTTGGGTTCAGGGATTGACAACACACGAAATTTTTTATTTAACAATATAAAAAATATGCTTCAACAAATTGCGTGATTTTTCGGTTGTTCGCTGCAGGTGTGCCATATGTCATTGTACATGGGGGCGTGGCATGGGAAATTTAATTGAATTTCTGGCACAAAGTAATGCAATCAGCTGCGTCAAACGTTGCCTGAAATACGTCCTCTCTGCGCCCCTCTCTCTTACTGCGTGGGTAGTTGTGGCATTTAAAAAGCTATTCTAGCGAAATAAAACACACATGTACCCAAAGAGTGAGAGCGGGGGAGGGCGTGGCAGTAAGTGGGAGAACGTGCCAGCTAATTGACTTTCTAATAGTTTAACAAATAGTTTGCTGTGAGAATTTGCTGAGAGTCATGTCGAGACAATCGAAAGTTTTTTTAAGCGGCGCGCACACAAATCTTAGCGCAGAAAAGTTTTTCCCAACTTGCCTTCAAATTTTTTTTGGCGCCAACTTCTTGCCTAACTCCTCCCCCCGCCCCGCACCACACTTGTAACTTGTCTGTTACGGCAAATAGTTTTAATGGGCGGCGGTTTTTAACGGCAACTTTGTCCGGAATCTGCGTGAAGACACAGTCCAATTAGTCAGAGAGAAGGGGGGAGTTACGTGTAGAGCCTTCTCTCTCTCTCTCTCTCTCTCTCTCTGCGACTGGGCAATTTGCAAGCCAATTAAATTTGACTGCTTTTTGGCGCGCAATGTTTTTGTGTACAAAAACACTTTTAAGCTGTGCCACGCCTACCATACAACGCCCACCGCCCAACCCCAACTGAATATTGCGCGTTACTTTGTAATTTCGTGATTGCGCATTTATGGCTTCATTTTGAGCACTTTTATGTGCCGCCCGCCCTGACTCACATCAGGAGGGGCAGTCTTTTTTCTGCTCTTTTGCAAGCAGAGGAGGTGGACGGCATCCAAGGGGGAACAGCAGCTTTTCCGGGTAATTTGCAGCGTCCTTTGAACCTGCGCTTATCGGACTCTCAGCTCAGACCCACAGCGTTGGCAATATTTTACTTAAATGTCCTGTTCATGTAAATGTTGTGGTTCCTCCTCTCTTCCCCTCACTCTCGCACTCGCTCTCTCTCTCTATCTCATTGTGACTTGTCTGTCTTGCCTTGACTGTCTACCTGCCTTCCTACTTTAATTTCTATAGTCCATATATCAAATGGGTATTTACATATTCACACACACACACACACATGCTCGCACACTCAGAACAGGAGCGTGAAATTAAGGTCATATTTACCCAACGCTCTCAATGCTCTCCATTTCTTTGTCTGTCTCAACACTCATTAAATAAGTCAACAAACGCAGCGGGCAAACAATAAACCAAATGTAAGAAAGCGAGAAAAAAAGACAGCGTAATTTCATTAAGAAAATTAAATTAAATATGAGAAACACGCGAGACGAGGAAATTGGCACTCGGTATTCCACTTGGGAAGAGAGGCCTATTCAGATGTAACTGCGAAAAACGCTGTGAATGGATCATTAAACTTTGAAAAGTCACCTTTAACAATTAACTGAGAACTAGTTCCTTAAAATAATGCGTAGTCTTTTGTCTTTCATTGGCGTTTTGTGACTCCTAGATATCTGGTAATTTAAAATATGTTACGCTTGTAATTTTGGGTTCCTGTTTTAGTGTATAGTTTAAAGCTAGTGAATTAGTTAGCTGCAGTTGGTATAGACTTTTATGACCCTTAAGTCTTGATCTTTTAAAGTAGTTCACAGGAGATAGTTTTGACTCATAAGACTCTTTAGTTCTTTCACTAAGTTGACAAGTAAATGATTAAAGGCCTGTTAACTAGTACCCTGAAGTTTGTATAGAGTAGTTTTGACACTTTCGCCTTTTGACTAGTTTACGATGACTTTAAATAATTTGCAGTATATGGTACCTGTAACTGATTAGTTACTGTTAGACTCTTAATTCCTGCTCATCTGAGCTGGTTCAGTAGTTATTTAGTCCATGTAGCTGCTTTCAGGAACTCACTTTACAATTTGTGCGTTGCTTTTGTCTTTTTAGCTGGGTTTTAGCTTTTATTTTCTTCAATTTCTCTGAGTATCATTTTCCCAGCTGCGCAATAGCAACTCATTCAATCGGCAAACTGTGGACGGGGCTTTCAGTCGCTGCCGCAGCTCCGGTTAGTTCAGTTAGCCATCCTTTGGAGCACTTAGCCAAGTTTGGAGTGGCCACTCGCCGGTGACTCGGCAACTACTTCAACTGTGCTTTAATTAAATATCAATTACGCAGCCAGGCTAAACTCTCCGCTACCAGCTGAAAAGCAATCAATTAAGTATGCTTAGTTGTGTCCACTCAGCAAGCACAACCCCTCCTACTGCACCCTCCATTCCAACTGGCGGACCGCTGTCTATCAATTGGAATACAAAAAATGCGAGAGTGCAGTGCAAATATTTATAGTCGGCGCCAAGGCGCAGGTAAATTGAATGTGCTAGAGCCCAGTCGCCCAACTCAACCACATCCCCTCGTCAACAGCTCCCCCTTCGAAGCTATCCGTTAATGAACGACACATGGCGACGGCAAACAGTGGACAGCGGCGGGGGTGGCGGGGCGGGGTGTTACACAAACGACTTGTAAACAAAATTAATGCCACAGAACAACAAACATTAGCGCACTTTTCGTGCCGCATTGCGTGGCTCATTAGGCGTGGCTCCAAAGGCCAGCCAAAGACAGAATTTCGGAGGAGGAGCGAGCTGTGAACCACGGAACCAGCGAACCACTGAACCAGGGAACCACGGAACCAGCGAACCACCATTCGCCACGTTTGGCACGCGGCAATCGCTGCTGTGTTGGGCGAGCATTAAACCGAATTACCGAATTACTAATGACCGCACGCGTGTGCTTTTGATGCCTACTTTTAGGCGCTGCCACGTTCACTTGTACGCACACACACATACACGCATAGCGGTCAGCTTTCTTTAATTTGAGTTCGAGTTTGGGATTTACTTTGCCTGCTTTATGGCTCTTAGTGCGTGATGGCTGTTTGAATATTGCGTTTTTATTCAACTAATGTGGCACACGCTGAAGAGAGGTAGAGAAAGAGAGAGCGAGAGAGAGAGAGAGATATATAGAGAGAATGAGCTGCAGTTGTGGCTTGCATTTAATTTGTGTAGTTTGAAGTTTGCAGTTTCTATTTATGCCTCAACTTTGCCACATATTTCATAGCTTCGGCGCCATTTGGTTCTCACTCGGAACTTTTTTACAACTCGCTGACAAAGTCATGTATTTTACAGTCTTTCGCATTTTACTGCACATAACTCGTAAACTTAATGCAGACAAAATGATGGCAGCGGCAATGGTAAACACGCATTTTTCACATCATTTTTTTATTTTTATTTTGAAGCTAACTTTCAGGTGAAAAATAAGGTATTGGGTCAAGAGGAAAGTATTTTCAATGAAACGAAATATGGGAGAGTTTTAAGGCCAAAATCAAATAGCACACACTGCTTACAAGCAGATCAAATTCAAGCAGTTCAGCCAGATGAACGAGGAAGTCGCTGGTTCGAGCCCCACAACAAATTGAATAACAAAAGTAAAACTAAACATCTAGTGAACTTAATAATTTAAAGGGAAACAGCTAGTTGATTTTATTATAAATGGGTTCGTTAATAAAGCTTTTAGCTAATTGCCATTTTAATATCTCTATTTGTAGAGTGTAATTAAATTTTCATAAATTACGGAACTAGTTCACTTTAAATATACATGCAATTTCTTGCCATACTTAATTAGCTAACCAAATGGTCAACCAGCAGCAGCTGCAATTAGACGGCAATTCACCCGTTTGGCGGGCAATTTAAAAGCCACTCGCACTAAACAAGGCAACTAGACGAGGTTACGGGTGGGTGGGTTGCGGGTAGAGCCACACTGTCGCACCCATACACGAGCAGGCGCTGTAGAGTATACGTATGTGGGCTTAATTTTATTTTTTGTTTTGTTGCCTGGCTTTGGCCAAGGAAACCCACTAAACGACAAAAGACGACGCGTCGCAGAGACAAAGTGCTGGCAAATGGCAGGCGAGTTGCACAGTCACAGTTGCCACTTTTATATGCCACTTATTATGTAGTAGAAGCACACACACACACACACACACACACTAACGCGTGCGATTTGCAATCTAAATAGCCATGCATTAAAAATGTATGTGCGGCGAGCCAGGCAAAAACTGTTGCCTACTTTTGCGAGCGCGCGCACACACAAGCAGAGGCCTGGCCACGCGGGGCGACCAAATGTTGACAACCAAAGGAAACCTCTGTCGGCTGCGCCTGCCGCCTGTCGCCTGTCGCTTGTTGTTGCCGTTGAGGAAATCAGGCTATCGATTTTTGGCAAGCTTTGCGCATTTGCTGCTGTTTGTTTAGCACTAAGCACACACACCCACACACACACAAGTGCGCACACACACAGCGGGGCACGTTAAAAAAAAGCACATAAAATGTTGTAGGCAGCTGCCATGTCCTTGGCACAAGGACCTTCTTAAAGCGCCGAGCGCACAGTTGGCCAAATTGAAAACTGTCAACGTGCTCGGCATCGAGGGCCTTATATGCAAATGTCCGTGCGCGCCTGTCACTCAAATGCCTGACAGCCTGTCTCAGGATATCTGAGGCATGGTCCGAGTATTTAATTTACGAAGAGTAACTAATTTGTGAGCAATTAGTGCGCGCACACAAACAAATATAGAGGTAGGGGGGCGGGGGGAGGAGGAGGAGGAGGAGGTGAATTGCAACTGAATTTGAAATGAATAATTTCAGGCAATTTGAAAACTTAATTAGGCCGACAATTGAAATTGATAACAGCCATAGAATTGTCAAATCAACTGAATAAATTGTCAATTAACCAAGTTACAAGGCGGGTTGGGCTAATAACAATTAACAAGTGCCAGCACAAAGGGGGGTGGGTAAAGGTAAGGTAATTATTGTAAGGCAGTCTCAAATGCCAAGCTCAGGTACTTGCAGCAGGTGGGAGACATTGGCATTGTTTCGCAGAGAAATAATCCAATTGGAAGCAATGCGATTTATGTTCATAGCTAATTGCGAAAACCAAACATTAAATGTATTAATACTTGCATATTGTTCATAATAGTTAATTCAATAGTAGGCATAGACAAGTGAGCTGCAACATGGAAGAAGCTCAAAATGCCAGATTCTTTGCCCCAGCTCTTTTCATCGGATAGATTTTCTATAAGCTGCATGCATCATCAATTACAATTCCGGCTATATACATATATATCCTCAAGTATGCATTTCCACAGAGTGGTTCTTTACTGTTTGATCGCCAATTACCCGGGCTGCGGGCTGCGCCCCGCCCCCTGCACACGCAGAGCAATCAAATCAAACAAATTGTTGACTAAATTCCAGAGAAATAAATAAATAAAAAGCAGCCCAGAACATTAAATCAAGCACACGCACATTTGGCTACTGCCCCTCCTAACTACCAGCTCTACCACCCCCCTCTTCTTTTACTAACAGCAGCTGAAATTACCATAGCTAAATGCAAAGCAGGCGCTGTGTGTGTGTGTGGAGTGGGCGTGGCATCAGCGACACCAACTAAATAGCCACACAAACACTCGTAAAAAAATAAATAAGTATATAAATAGATTCGTGCATATACGTGTGAGAGTCAATATATATAAAAAAAAGTTGCCTAGTTGCTAAATAAATAAATGTTAAAATATGCAACAACAATAAATATAACAAAAACAAGAACAATTGCTGCCTGCAAGTGAGTGTGTTGAAATTTGGTCATAAATCACATTTTTAGCGGGCCAAGCAAAAGTTTCGCGTGACAAAAATCAACTAATGTGGTTAATAAAATGCCACCCACCCCTGTTAGACTACCCCCGCAGGCTACTTAAAAAAAAGAAGTCAAAAAGTAGCTAAAAAAAAACAAAAAGAAACAACCTGCAAAGTGCGAATGTTCCGGGCTGAGAGGGGCATGTTGCGCGCTGAGGCGTGTTGCAAGTTTATGAAAAGTTAAACAGAACTTAAGCAACAAACGAGGCAAAGGCGGGCAGGAGGTGTCAGAGAGAGAGAGAGGGGTCGGGGGCTGTTTGTTGGTGTTGATGTAAATCACTTTCAGCGCTTGGCGCCCAACTTTTTGCCCGCTGCGGGTTGCCTCAAAATTTATGCAAATGTGTTGGTTGCTCGGTTGTTCTCATTGTTGCCGGCTACCTGCCTCTAGGTGGCTTCGGTTAGAGCGCCACCTGGCGTTGGCAATTGTCGTTGACATTTTCACCTGCTTTTTGGCACTATTTAGCTCACTTTTCACTTCTTTCGGGCAACTTTTTGAGCTGGTTAAATTGTTTTTAATAGGATATTTTCTCAACACGTTCTTAGGCAGTCAATCCCACAGTCCCATACCCAACTCTCTAGTGCTCAGGGGTGATAGGGGGGTCTTCTGTTGGGGCCACTCCGTTTTGTGATTGGCAGTTTCTGTGTTTAGTTTTGTGCACATTCTCTGTTGATTTATGTAGCCCCGCGTTTGATAAGTTTCTGACATTTATGACCCAACGGGGCGGGGAAAGGGTGTCGGTGGTGAATGGGGTGTCACGGGTGTAGTTAGCGTCGTATTGAACTTGTTTGCCCAGAGATAACGTGACAGTTAATCGATGAATATTGAAATGCTTTCTATTTGGTTTTATGATTGCCAGCTGACAGCAAAGAGGTGTGAGCATGAGGTAAGGGGCGCGGCACTTTTATTTGAGGTTCGTTGTGATTGTGTCGAAAAGGTCGCGCGAGTACAGTCACGGCGATGATTGTGGTGTGCACGCAATGAAATGAACTAACTTAATTCACTTGGGCAAGTTTTATTCCAAAACAAACAATTCGAGAAGGTCAAGTTAAAGGCGGGGAATGCTAGCGGGTGAACGCTAAGAACTAACTGTGGCAACTGCCAAGGTAATTGCTCAAAGTTGTAGAGTATTTAAATAATATTTTTCTTTTGAAAGAAAATTGAACTCGTTCTTAATAGTTGGCAGTCAGGCATGTAAGTGTATGTTATCTATAAAAAACAAAATTGTTTTTTAAGTTTTGAGTACTTTCCGGTATTTTTTGTACGCCCCAGAATTCATTCATGGAAAACTCTGCTTAGTTGAAAGGGTATAAAAAGCTAGCTTGCCTTTACATATTTAATGGAAAACTCTAGACTAAATTTGGTA
Source organism: Drosophila virilis (assembly GCF_030788295.1). Taxonomy (NCBI): domain Eukaryota; kingdom Metazoa; phylum Arthropoda; class Insecta; order Diptera; family Drosophilidae; genus Drosophila; species Drosophila virilis. The sequence goes on from NC_091544.1 coordinate 32,377,603, forward strand.
CAATTTAACTGTATTTCTGCGAAATCCATTCAAAGCACTGCAATTATGGAGGCGGGAGTGAGAGAGGTAGGGTGGGGGTCCCACTAAAAAATCTCATTCCACAGAACACATATGATATACCATTTTTGCCGGTTCATTGTAATCTGGCGGATAGCGTAAAATGTAGCTGGAAATTATGGCGAGTGAATGTCATAAACTTTGATTTCCTGTCGCGTCGGAATAGAACGACACGAAAAATGGCGGCCACAGCAGTTACAGTTATAACGGTTAAAACCCGGTTATAGCCGCAATTTTTATGTCTGGCTAACACGCACAGTCCGTGGGGGCGGAGGTGGGGCCGGGGGCAGTGACGGGTTTAGGGGCCTAGTGCTCGTTGAAATGGCCGTCTAAATCGACTGCGACTACTATTTAATTTATAAAATGCCCACACACAAAACACATTTCACGTACACACAAAAGTGAAAAACAAAAAAAAAAAAAAAATAAATAGAAATGGAAATCTTTTTTTTATGTCTCGCTTCGGTTAGAGCTTGAAAAATGTAGCAAAATGCGTCGAATAAAATGTTGACTGCACCTACAAAAAAAAAAAAAAAATGGGCGGCATAAAAAATATCTATTAAATGCCTGACGCTAGCGTATGATGGAATTTTCATGTTTCTGAAATAGTCTGATGTACAACAAGAGAATGCAAGCCAACCTCCCGAATCTTTCTCCCCTTCGCTTCGTGTGCTTCATGTGTTAGTGCATTTTTTGCCAATAGAATTTTCATGGATTTCCGTGCGGTTTTACAGCCGAGAGAAGCTGCAAAGCTTGTTACATTTTTAATTTATCAACAATATGCAAAACGTTGCGGAAATTCTGGCTGACCGTTATGCAAACGAATCCCTTTAACAGTACTTACAGCATGAACAGTTACGGGTTTAACATTTATTATATCGGGCCATGAACTTACCTAGAAAAAGAGAGAGCACACAAATTGTGGATCAATATTAGGCGAGAGCAACAGTGTATATAAAATGTATGAGAGAGTGCTTAATGTTAGTCGGGGACAATAAACTTTTCATATAGTTTGAGGTATTAAATACAAAAACTACTTTGAAATTTAATATAGCCCGAACTTATCTAGCTTAAATTAACCTTACATTGCCTTGTGACTTTTCCGAGATGGAGATACTAAATATTAAACTAAATATTTATTTTCTGACTTAATAGACTTCCCAGACATACAGACTGTCCTCCATGCTCACTTTATACTTATCCTACAACATGCCTTATCGACTCACAGCTTTATGCCTTCATATTCTCCATGGCCACTTTAAGATACAGGCGATATTTTCATTCCTAGCACATTGCCCTAACAAGTTCTCCACGGTCAGTTTACAGATAAACCTGCATCTTTTAGACTGCTCTGCAGGCGGCCTCCATAGTCACATCAATTAAGTGAAATACCCAAATGAATTATGCGTTGTTCTTATACATTTGTTTTAATTGCAAAACTGAGCAAAAGCCACTCCTGTACTCAACTTCCACTGGATAATATCTAGCTTAAAGCATACAAATTACCTTACGCAGTTGAACCTTAACCCCAACCTCGTAGCGTGTTCAACAGTTGAAATATTTGTCTATAATATTTCACGAAATAACTCAAGTAAATGCAGCAAATTGCAACAGAATCCAAACAAATTGTGGCACAAAGTCAACAATTTTTTGACTGGCATAAAGTGTGGCAGCAGCTGTCAAATTGTATGTCTGTGTGCGTGTGTGTGTTGCAGTTGACAGCGCACAAGTAGTAGAAGAGGAAGAACAGGCAACGATCGTCGTGATAAAGACTGTTGCATGCGTACTATAAAAATCATAAAAATAATAAAAATTCAACACCTTTCGGAATGTTTATGTATTGCCATACACACACACACCAATACACTCACACCCGCACACTAATCAACACGCACAATTATCAATTGTTTTGCCAAGCATAAAATTGCGCATACGCCGCGTGTGCCGCAACGCTTAGCAATTAATTAACGGCGCTTGTTAGCTGAGTTTAGTTCATAATTTGCCATGTTTACTTTTGTTTAATATTTAATAATTATATATTTTTTGCTATAATTATTATTGTTGTAGTTTTTGTTGATTTTATTGTTGTTGTAGTGAAGCCAACGAACCATTCGATGTGAAAGTAGGAAATTTATTTGTGTTCAACTTTAGTAATATTTATAATTATTGCGATAATTATTCGCATATAATTTGATTTGTTGCAAGTGCTGTAAGCCACGCCCTACTGTGGCAGCTGCCGCCTCTCACACATGCAATAATCATGTGCAGTCCATGCGCTGCTTATAGGGCCCAAATGCAATCAACACTAATACATGCAAAGACCACATACATAGACAGACAGACAGACAAACAAAGCCCTAGGCTTATATATGTGGCATCGGCCGCAGCGTAATCAAAACTTATGTCTCTGGTCAGCTCGGTTCAGCTTTGGTCGGCTCGTTCAATTTTAATGGCCAACAAAATACATTTTGGCAGCAGCCACAGGACATCGCACTCTCAGACTCTCGCACTCTCTCTCTCTTGCTCTCTCTCTATCTGCTGTGTTGATAATAGTGTTAATTATGCGCCTGTCAATATGCCAAACGTTGCACAGCCTGAAATATGTTGCATGCAACTGCAGAGGCAGTCAGGCTAGCTGGCTGGCAAGGACATGCTGTCTGGGCCAGCCTCAACAGCTGCGCACACTAATTGAAGTTTGTATCAAAACATTTCTGCAAATCAAAAGAGCTGCATGCAAGACCCCACTCCAACCTTCCGGTTGAGAAATTTTTGCAGCTGTTTGACTGCAGGCCACAAATTGCAACTGAACAGCAGCAAAAGACAAATAAACAATGAACCTTATTTGAGACTCGATGCGTATCAGTTTTTAATCAAAGTTCAAACTTGAGCAATTAATCTGAAGTAGGCGCTGCTTGGGCAGTGCTTGGAGTTGGCCGAGCTGGGAAATTGCCAAGCTAAGCGCATTATAATTTGCATCACATTGCAACGAAATAAGCCTTCAAGGGTTTTTGCTAGTCCGAACCAACTGAACGCAAATCGAAATCGAAATCGAAATGAAATGAAGAATAAATTAGTTGCCCTAGGACAATTTTTGAGGAGGCTCAAATGATTGAAATCAAAAATAAATAATGAGAGAAGGGAGAGAGAGAAAGTTGATGGAGGAGCGGGCAGGCAAAGAAAATTAAATTTTTAACATAACTTAAAGGCTTTCTTTAATGCAGTTGAATAGAAATCTGATTATAAATCAATTTTGCTCACAGACTTTCTTCATTAAATGCCAAAGTACTTTAACGTATCTTTAGTTTCCGCTTTACAATCACATTATTTCTATATAAGAGCAAACGCAAAGAAACAGATAGTTAGATAAACCTACTAAGATGTCACTATAAAAACTTTGCTCAAAGAACTTTATATCTGACCTAAAAATAGAAAGTGAGGAAAGACACATGGAGACAAAGTCAAAGACGTTCATTTGGGTTTTCTTTCCAGAATTTCGTTAAGATAAGATAAAGAGGAAATTATTCACTTGTCTTTTCTTTTAATTTAAAAAATAAGGATACATTAGAGCTTTGTACTTAGCGGTTAGTTTAAGAAAAGCAACATTCCTAATGGCAATATACTCAATAGGATATTAGTTTCTTTTTATGCGGGTTTTCGGTCAAAAATGCATAGTTGTGCCTGGGCAACTGTTTTATGTATTTAATACCATTATCTCGAACATATAGCACGTGGAGGCGCATACATATTTGAGTTGGGTTCAAAATACATTAATGCCAGACAATGTTGTTGTTGCTGCTGCTGATGCACACAACAAAAACAGTCGCCATTTTGTATTGTTGTCGGTTATAAAATGCAATTTATGGCAGATAGAAGTTTATAGACATGTGCGTATATACGAGGAGTGTGCGTGTGTGTGTGGATTTGTGTAAAATAAATTTCAAAATTGTTTGAGCTTTGGCATTTGGCAGCTGACACATGCGCCCCAAAATAATATACTCAATGCATATACGGGCTTTGCCCAATTTCCCAGTATATGCCCGAAAAGTTCATTAACAACAATAACAACAACAAAGACAACGACAACGAGAAGAAGAAGAGCGTAAACCAATTTGCTGTTTGCGCAATTTGTTGCTAGTTTGACAAATGCAATCAAATTCATTTATGCTAATTAAATATTAAATGCGACTATCAATGAATATTTCACCAAGTGCGCTAATGTAAAATGTAATTTAATTGCAATTTTAAAATAAAAACGAAATGTGGGCAAGCGAATGAGGGCGTGGTTGGTTGGCTCTAATATATTATTTTTAATCTTAATGCAAATGCAAAATGCAGCGCAAAGTGGGGTCAACAGCGATAATTTGTTGTTTTTGTTGCTAAATGCATATGACAACAAATTGAGCTTTGCGATAAGATTTCCATATTGTTAATATCCTATATTTAAAAAATAAATAATGCATATATATACTTACACATTTTGTCGAAAATAATAAAAGACAAACTATTCTAAAATCCAACTATTCATAATGCATAATTCGCCTAGCACAAAATTTGTATCTGCCTCTATAAATTTAAACAGTCTTCCCTTTTCACAGAGATCAGATCAACTTTATCGTGAGCACTTCGAAATACGTATTTGAGTAGAGACTTGACAGATCCAAAAAGAAAATTGGCTTTAGAAAAATTGAACCTAAAATCTTAATGCTGGTATAATGTCCCTGCCTTTGATCGTGACAACTTCTGTAAAAGTCATCAATTAGTAAATATTAGAGTCTCTTGCCTTTACACAACACTGTCGGTTCGTGTTGAGTAAATAACTTAGATTTTTAACAGCTGACATGCAGCTGAGTCGATGTGCAAGTAGCGTTGCACAAAACTGAATGTGTCAGCCAGTCACAATAATAAATTACTTTTGTTTAAGCTTTCAAATCTGTTTTTCATTTAAGCTCTGCTTAATTTACTATCATAACATACTCCCCCCCTTCCCATACCATCCTTTTCTCTACAGCACATTACTCCCTTTCATTTGGCTAACTATATCACACGTCATTTGCTTTAAATGTTTTAAAAAAGAAAAAATGTAGCACTGAAAAAACAAATCTCATTGCATTTGACATCATTAACATTTCTGGCACGCACACACACTCGCACACTCACACACACACTCACCCTGCAAGCTGCACTTTGTTCTGGCTGCCGCCTAATTTACATGCAGCGGGCAATGGAAAAATATTTATGCACAATTAAATCAAGTAAAAGGCAAGGAATAAATTTGCAGCTGTGGCTGCCACATACACACACTGACACACACACGTACACATTAAGCAGTTGGCCATTTGGCTGTGCTAGGGAAAAAAAGAAATGCAAATGACATTTAAACCAAAATGTGAATGCGACTCTTCCTCTTGGCTCTGCCTCGTGCCTCACCCTCTTCTGCCCTCTGCACTCCACTCATTTTTCACAATAAGCCACGCAGTTGACCCACATTTGGCATCTCGTTCACTCTCATTCAGCCACATGCAGTCTCTCCTTTTCAGCAACCATAAATTGGTGCTCGAGTTTTCTTCTCTTCTTCCTGATTTGCGGCGATTTCGCGTTGAGTCCCTGGGCTTAATGTGCATTAAAAGCATGTGTTCCATGTTATTGTTGTTCATCTGGTTGTGCTTGTTATTATTCCCATCTTGTTGCTGTTGTTTTTGATGTTGTTGCTGCATTGCGCTAATTAAGTGGCATTATGTGTGCCCTGGAGCTTTCGGTTAGCATTTCCTTTACTTCAACCGTTTTTCCGCTTTGTTCCTTTTTCCCTTTTCCTATTAATTATTTTACCTTGGAATTTTTCTCGTTCTAAGAATTTCATAATTTCCCTTTGGAATTTTCCAGCTAGAGTCCGCTTTGGCACATATTTCGTATCGCTGCGGGTTTTGTGCGTCAGCTTGTACAACATTCTAATGAAAATTAATATGAACTCCACGTGGAATCTTAGAATCCATTGCAATAGACCTTGCAGAAATTTGTTTGATTTGTTACGTCTCAGACTTTCAAAAGCCAAATGAAATTGGCTTATAGAAATAGTTTTTGATAAATTACACTTTGAAATTTGTATAATTTAAGCCTTTCCTTTTCCTTCCCAAAACGTATGCTATGATTTTTAAAGCCATTTTCAGCTGTTTCTTTTGGGATATGCAAATTAAATGCGGTGACAAATTAGGCAAATTAGTCGTAAAAATACGTGCTCACACACTCTCACACACACAGAAACATGCGCACACGCACACACCAATAAAATGACAATATCTAACGCTGCAGCAGGAACAGCAACAAATTTTCCCAACGCATTTCAAATGCAATTTTGTTGTTGTTCCTATTGGGAGCATTTGCATGCCAATCGGCAACAAATTAAAATGGCTCAAGCTAAAAATGAAATCGCATTTAATGACAATACACACGCACAGACACACACACACACACGCATAGGTACACACATGCGAACATAGCCGTAGTTATTAACATGTGTTGGCTTCTTGTTGGTTGGCTCATTTCTGTTCGGGCCGAGCTCTAATGTAGTAAACACAATAAAAGCGTCAATAGGTTAACAATGGCGACATAGCCAAATCTAACTACGCAACCCCCCACCACACCATCCGTCCCCTCCCCAACTAGTCTGTTGTCTCTTTTGTTTGTCTCCAAAAAGATCCACCAAAATGCGTTGAATTTTGGTCGCGTTGCAAAACTAACGAGCAACATTGTTTAATGATGACAATCATTAGATGCGATAATACAAATGCAACGCAGCTGGAGATGTCAGGCAGAAGCCAGAGAAAGAGAGAGAGACAGGACGAGAGAGAGGGTAGTCAGTGTAAGGGAGACAGACATCAAACCAAACGTCCTGCTTTGCCTGTTATTGTGATGACAAGAGGAATATCCCAACCGAAATGTGACTAAAAAAATGTGCATGCCAATGATACATGGGCATCTAACAACAACAACAACAACAACAACAATAGCTAAAACCAACGTCGGTCGGCTACAACTGAAATTCTTCAAAGGACATACATTGTACACCATGGCACAGTGGTGCAGTTTGTATTTTTTTGACACTCAAGTACTCCAAATTTGTAAATATTTAATATTGAAAATAATATTTTTTGCATATATTTTAAAACTTTCAAAATATTGTTTTAGCATACAGTTTAACAGTGGCTTAAAAAACTGTAAGCCCTCGGCTGCTACTTAGTTCCTTGTTTTCATTTAATTTGTATTTTAAATAAAAATTTAAAAAATAATATAGAGGCTTGAAATAATTTTTGTTAGTATATCCATTACATTGGGACTACAGTCTTGAAAAGTTTTGACCCCCTAATCATTTCAACTCAACTGCTTTCAAGTTGGTTTAAATTGCCCTTGCACCACTGTGGGACTAGTGTCTATCGCTTTGGATGCATGCATGTTTATAATGCATGCGCTTGGCTGTCTGGGCGTGTCAAATGTGGGCGTTGACAGCAGCTACAGCAGCAGCAGGAACAGCAACAACAACAATGACGACAACACTGATGACGTGCGGTTGTCATTAGAGCTGCTGGCGAGTCGGAGACTGTTGTTGATGACGTTGTTGGTGGCGCCCCCTAGCAACCCGACCAGCCGCATACCCTACACCCCAACTGCCCAACTCCCAAAGCAAGGCCTACTGGCCCCCATATGCAATCCCATTTGCAGCGCTGACCGCTGAGCTTCCTCTGTTGTTTTGCATGGGTTCTCGCTGTTCCTCTTGCTGTTGGTGGTTGTTGCAGTTGTTGTCGTTGGGTGTTTGTGTCGTCGTCGACGTCGCCATCATTTTAGCTGCGTTTCGTAACTAGGGCTGCGCCAAGTGAGGACCGCACAGCGACCGAAATGTATACAACATGAACAAAGCGTGGAACTGTAAGGCTTGTGGCATTGGTGGGCGACAACCCTGGTCAAGCTGGTGTCCGACCTTTTATTAAGCGTTGATTTCATGTCCGCATCGGCCCGTCTGCTTTAATTTTGGGTTGCGGCAACATAGAGAAATTATGCGCAGGCTGTTGCACATTGTGGCAATACGAGTTTATTTCTACAATAGAGTTGTTGTCTCTTTCGAGGGTTGCCAATGCACGCGATGCGTGCGCATAATTGGCACCCGCCATTAGCTGGAGGGCGGCAACAATTTTACATTTCTTTCAATTTTATTAATTTCCGTTCTGTTATAGCTAAGCTTTTGACTCCATGTAGTGGGTTAGAGTTGGGGTTAGACAGAAAATCTAATCTCAAATGAATTCGGTTTAAAAAGTTAAATCGTAATGTAATGAACCGGCATCTTCTCGTTTGCCAGTTCGATGTTCACCTGCCTTAGTTGCGCAGGCTTACGACGCCACGCCACTTCGGTGTCGACTCTTCCAAAACTATGCCTTTATTCACTCGGGATTTATTCACCCAATTCTACTTAAACCAATTCTACTCAACTTTGAAGTTGAGATTGTCATAATTGATTAAAACACGGGCAGTATTCTGCTTTATTCCCTGATCCCTTAATACAGTTTCCCTTGTGTTTTTGATTACCCTAGCTGTAGTCTCGAGAAAGATTTTTTGTTGCTTTCCTTCCTTACCATTGGACTGCCATCCGCATTCAACTCTGATGATTTACATATTGTGGGCCAGCCAAACAAATTGCATTCTTTTTTATTCAAATCCCAAGCCCGAACTCTCCATAACATGAAAACATTTTAGGCATCTATTGGTGCACTCTATCCGCCACTCCGGTGTCCGTAATGGCATTTTGATGACATTTTTTGCATGTAAAAATGTTGCCAATGTTGCAAATATTTTGTTTTATGCATTGCAACATATTGACAGTAGGCAACCATGGCCACTCGGCAGCACCCAGTCCCACACTGCCGGCGCTTAGCTCTCAATTATCCTGGCAATTAGAGTGACCATGTAAATAGATTGGGTAATTTGATGGGAAAGAGTGACCATTCGCTTTCCCATTTAATAGCTGATTTTCAAAGCTATTAAATGTTTGAGCCAAATGCGGGCCGGGAGTGGTGGAAGGCAATGGCAGGGTTGCCACAGCTCAAAAAGTGAGTTATCATGCAAGCACTTTTCTAATTACGATTTCGGGTGCAGCATCTCTTTGGGCGGGCGGAGTGTGTCAGACAGCAGAGACTGGAGCCAGGGCAACATTAGCCCGGACAGATTTCCCTACAGGCCAAAGGCTTTATAGCGTTGTTGTTGCTGTTGCTTCTGTTATGGATGCAACTTTAAATTGCTTTCCCAGTGAGTTTTTCTAGCAGCTCCCTTCTCTTTCTCGCTCTCGCTCTCTTTCCGTTTCTCCCCCTCTCTAAATCTCCCGGACAATGCAGATGAGCCTCTGACTTCTCTCTTCCCTCTTTCTCGTTCCTGTGGGAATCGCATCAGTGCTCTGATTGCGCATCGCTTCAAAATTTCACAGAGGCGAGCCCCAAAATGCCTGAGTGCGTAATGCGTTTTCCGGCACTAGCCTCATGGGAGGGGGAAGGGGGGATGGGTTCGTTGTGTTGTTGCCACGTCTGACGATATGGTGATAAAGTGCAGACATTTGACAAATTAACTGCTTTGCGTCGGAAATGTTGTTGCAACATTCGACGGGAGCAACAACAAATTCGCTGCTCCCCTCATATCAGCAGCCCCCTCCCCACTTTCCCGTTTTCCCGCCCTCAGTATCACCATATCAAACAGAAGCCAAACGCAATGCACGCTCTGATTGATTTATGAAGCCAGACAAGGATGTGCACGTTGAGCCCCAAAGGTGTTAGACTACAGATAAGCGAGTATTAACCAATAAATACTTTTAAACTAAAGTTAAAGACATATGGAAAATAAAAAGTATCTTACTTGATTTTGACTCAAAGCAAGCGAAAGCACGTCGTCACTTACCTAAAAATAGATAGAGGAAAATCAAAATTAAAAAAGATTTCAATAAATCAGATTATCTTATTAAAGCAAATAGTTATAAGAAAATAATAAATTAAATTCATAATATTAATAATAATCAATGTTTTCGGAAGAAACGTTTACGAATGCGACACATAACAGAATTGCAAAAACAAATCCGCCTTTAAGTAAGCGCTTAAAGGGAATGTGAGAGCGGAAGAGAGAGCATCAAATAGGTAGTTTTCTAAAGAGCTGGTGCCCAAATCAAACGGTTTTCTTAAGGTAAAACGTTTACGAAAGCGAGACAAAGCGGAATTGGCAAACAGCTCTGTTTACAGACAATGCAGCATTAGAGGTAATTTAATGGCAAGGCACATAGCTAGTGAAGGTCTTTTCAGGCTGAAATTTAATATATAACATGAAAACGAACGTCACAAACATATAGAAAACAGCAGGATAAGGCTATAATATAATGTGTGGTGACAATAAGAAACTGTAGCATATCAGCAGGCGCTCAATATGTACGCACATATGTATTAAGTCGTAAAATGCACGCTTAGCACACGCACACGCACACGCAAACTATTGAAATTGCTTTATAAACAGCAGGGCGGATGTGAGGGCGACGCTATAATTTCAAGACTAATGCCATAGCCACAAAAGCTGTTTCCCAAAATATCAAAGCAGGTAAGAGAGGGTGCGGGGGCAAGGGGTCGGCAGTGCGTGAGTGACCTTGGACCTAGCGCTGGTCGAAATTACAGTCACAGCACAAACTTTGACGCATGTCAGAGCGGGGGCAACATCGAGCAGACGCGATGAGGTAGACAAAAGCTCTTTGAGGCCACACACCTGAGCTGAAAAGTGCGGGAGGGTCACACAAGATCCTGTTGGCTACTGTCGCGTCACGAACTTACATAAAAATCAACAGTTTATGGCCAACGCATGTCCTTGAGTGGCAAAAATGGCAGCAGCAGGCGAGCAGACCTGCCCCCACAATCAGTCCCACAGGACATGGCAAAAGTTTTCGTCTGGCTTGCAGCGCAGGTCCTCTGCCAAATGTCTTGCCATCTATTTGCATTTTCTATTTATTTCTTTATCCCTTTGGCAAGCCGAATCGGCGGCACTTGAGTTTGGCAGCCATTAGTGGCACGTCCTTGTCCCTGTTGCCCCCTCTCCCTAGTTCCTCCAGCGCGTTGTTTGTTGTTTCTGCTGTGCCCAAGTCCTGTCCTGGCTTGGCCTGTTTGTATCTTCCACTTTGGCACTCATATTTTATTAAGTAGCAAAGTTGACAGGGGATTTGAGGCTGGGCTGGCCCTCGCCTCCGCTCTATGCTCGCCCTTAGAAGTAGATCCAAGTGGAACTGTCATTTTGTAGAGTAAATATTGGTAATTTTTATTGAGGACTTCGCTTGATTCTCCCCATATTGCCTGCCGGTCTAACCCATACTAAGAAAAAGAACTTTTGCCAAATTACAAACATTTAGTATAAGGTGGAAAACCTGAGCTTGAACCCAAATCAAGGCTGAGAGCATTAACCATTGAGCGAAAGTGATTGCAACCAGAGAATTAGAAACATATTTCCTCTTTTTTTTTGCTTTTTGTACAACCCCTCCACTGCAACCCGACCACCCCCTCGTACATATTGTTAGGCAACGCATCGTTGGGCCCAAAAATTGTGTGTGTTCGAAAATCCAGCAGACCGTAAGAGACAACATAAGCGATAACAAGTATTTTTGGGCGGTTGCTAACGGGATTTGCAAGCAACCACCCCCATGGCGAGAGGGAGGGGAGGAAAGACAACCCTTGAGAGAGCTTACTTTAACCTCTGAATGTAACCATGGTTAAGTCAGGTGTTGCTGCACGCCACTCACAGGCAAATTGCCAATGGCTAAGTGAATTTCGTGCAGGGAAATAATTGTTGCATACTTTTGGGGTGACTTTCAGCTAAAAGCTGGAAGAAAGAGAGTCCAGTTGTGAGCATTGAACTAGCAAGCGAAAGATTACGGGTTCAAATCCGGCAGTAGTTTTTGCCAGTTGTCCTCTTTGTTTATTAAATTTCCTTATTTGCGTATGCTACAGAATAATTACTTAAGCATATGTTGATATTTGCTTCACCCCAAGCGAATATCAATTTAATTGAACGTCTTTTTGCTTTAAATTGTCAATAGATTTATAAATCAAGCTAGCGCATAGTAGAACTTCGACTCTGATATTCATAAATATTTCAAGTGCTTTTGGCACACATCATTTAACTCGGGCCAGTGCTCGGCTCTCAAACTCAGGCAAACCTGTTCAAACAGCTGCCTTTCAATTTCAATCAGCACACAATTCAACGCTAATAGCTTTTCCAGTTAGGAAAGCAGGAAATTTGCAAGAGGTTTGGGGCTTTTGCTATTTACTTTTCACACAAATTGTTATAAAATATTTAAAAATCATGCTCGAAGCGGCTCTGGAGCCGCAACGAGCCTTGAAAGCGAGCTTTGAGTTGGGGTAATTTTTTTTGCCAACATAAATGGGAATGAGAAGGAAACAAAAATAAAATGTAAAGATTTTCAGGCAGCAGCATTTCAACGGCTTCCGTTTTAGATGGTGCGCCTCTTAAATATGCACACATACAGCATCAATTTCAAAAGTATGTGTGTGTGTGTGTGTGTGCCTCTGGAGAATTGAGGCCCATAACTATGTACATATGCATATATAAAATTCTATATACGTTGTTGCTGGCATACGCATGAATATTTAAATTCCAGTAAAAATAAATTGCACAAAATATTCATTTCAATTTCATTTTTGTTATCTCGCAATTTATTTAGTTGATATGCATTTTTTATATCCCGATATTTACTATATAAACCCATTTACATAAAAAATTCTATATCAGATGCATCCGTGTATCTGCAACATATCTCTCCTACGGCTTTAGATATCAGCTTTTTTGTTTCGTTTCCACTGTTCCAAATACAAATAGAATCTAAGCAAACGGAAGCTTTGAAAACTTGATTTGTAAATTCTAAAAAACCTTTTTTTTATATGCTTAAAATATTTTTATAAAAGAGCCGCTACTTTAAAGTTTAATGTACCATTCCGACGTTCCATCGTTTTGTAGCACACACATGACAATTGTCAAGGGCTTAGCTATAAATCTGAATGTGATACCTAATATGTTTCCAATTCCACTTAATAAGCTAAAAGACACATGGAATTAGCCCATTTTAAAAGCCTGTTTAAAGCTGACACTTGATTAACAAATGTGTCACGTTTCATTTGCATCGTTTCACATTGTGAAATGGGACAAATTAGGCATGAAAAGCAATCAGTTCGGGTGGTTTTCCTGACAAATTTGGCTTAGCTCATTTGTAAAATGTGTAAATGTTTATTGTTCTCGTGTCACATTTTTGAAGCTTTGGGGTAAAACAATAAAAAAAAAAGCATACGTTTTATTATTTTTGGGGGCGGCGCTGGGTCCGTGGCACGTCTCAGTCATTTCCATGCGATTAGCAGGCTCAAAAATCGGCAATAAACTGTTATAAATGGCCTGACAACATTTTATATTTTTCCCATTTTGAATTTCTTTCGCCGCAAAATGGCGTCGCGCCAAAGTAACGGAAAAGGAAAAAAAAAATATGAAGTCGCCGTCAGACGCAGCCGCTTTTCAGTTTTTTTTTTTGGCTAGTGGAAAATCAGCTTCCGGCGTCTTTTTATGCGCTTCCCTCTCGCAAGCAAACCTGAACAAAGTCTGCAGTTGAAACAAATTTAATTTTCGACTTTTTAGCGGCTGCCAGACAAATAGAAACAAGCCGCAAAAGCCGCCAAGAGACGCCTGTGGCTGACGCGCAGCGCGCCTGCTGCTTTTGGCTTTATTTTCATTTTTATTTTTTTTAAATTTCCTTTAGCCGTCTTCATGCTGCCTTTTTATAAGTTTATTTTTATATTTTGCCCACAACTAGTAAAAACTTTTAGATAATTACATTTGGCGGCGGCGGCGGCTGTTGCTTTGGTAGCTAAGTCAAAAAGTACACAACAATAAAATATGAAAAGACCCAGAAGAAGCTTTTGGATGTACGCAAAGCCGAAGCTGAAATACATTGAAAAATGTTAATGAGAATTTGACGAAGCAAGCAAAAAATGCTGTCATGTTATCTATGGTTACTACTGAAAGTAAGGTAGGTGGTTCTAACCTATTGATGCTTGGGTACGAGTATTTTGCTTTTGTTCATAGAGTTTATACATAAATATGATCAGGCAGCATATTATCAAAATATATTGATTTTAAGACGTGATCGAGTAGATTTTGACTGTACACGTTCTTTACAGCCTCGCAAAAGTCTTTCTCATATTGCATCACATTTTATATACAAACTCGAAGACCCGCCAGAGGCAGGGCATAAAAGCGACATTTGGCTGTCAATATCTTCTTTCTTAATATTTTTGACTGTCTGTTTCATTTAAGTTTATTTTTTTTAAGCTTCCACTTAGAAGCTGATGTGCGCGCTGACTTCTGGCGTTGACTGTAAACTAATTTCATGATGGGCGCCCAAGAGTATCCAAATGCTTTGGAAGCGTCTTTTGATGTGCCCTTTAATCATATAGTAAGAGGGGGCGTATCTAACCGAAAAGTAGGAAGGAGGGGGCAGGGTGGGGCAATTATATGGAGCACAATCAATCGAGCGGCCATTTTGTAATATCCGGCTTAAAATGTAATATGCGAAAAGTTGATGGGAATTCAAAGAAACGAACAAAATAGAGAAAATACTACCCACACATGTGCATAGCTTAATTGCTTTTTACAACCATATAAATATATATATTCAAGATGTGGGTCCATAACTATTCTTCTAGGTATACATAATTGCCTTCTGCATGTTGACAAAAGGCCGAGGCAGACAAAGGGAGCGGCGGCAGCTGCTAGTGACAGCTAAAGAAAATGTGGAAAATGTGAGTGATAAGAAAGAGAATAGATAGTTATAGCCAAGATAAATAGAAATAGAACGGGAAAATGCCACCTGGAGTGGAGCAGCGGCTAGGGCGAGGGGATTGCAGCTAGGCAAATGTGGTCGAGAACAATTCAACTTTTAAGCAGGCAACGACCCGAGAGATGAAATGGGGGAAAGACTTGGAGAAACGATGAAAATGCATGTAAACGAAAATAAAGATGAGAAACCAAAGTTGATAACCAGTTGCAAGTTGCTGACACATGCCACACACACAAACACACACACACACACACACACAGGCATACACGGGACACCAGTTAAGCAGGCAGCACAATAGCGACAACAATAGAGAGTGAGTGAAAGAGAGGAGTAAGGCGAAAAAGAGAGGGGGGGAGGGGGTATGCAGACTATTACCGTTGTTGGCAGCAGCCGCAACAGTTCACATGGCTCATTTTCAACGGTCAAAGGAAGCAGGATATACAGGATATATACACAACAGCAACAGCAGGATATGCCAGGGCAGTTTTTTATGCTGTGCGTCTTTTGGGTCAGCTACGCACACACACACACACACACACACACACACACGCACTCACACACATAAATCTGCTGCATGAATGAAATATGGCAAATGTCATTTAACATGACAACTTGATGATAATAATAACAATAACAACAATGGGGGCAGGGGTGAGGTGCGGTTATACCAAAAATCTTGCACAGAACGTCACACGGGCAGCTCCTTTGTTCGCACAGACAGCGGGATGACAGGGGGGGTGGCTTGGCATGTGACAAGGAGCAAACAGAAAAGGTGAAACGACAATAAACTAAAGCTTACGAAAAGAAAAGGCGACCAAAGATTGAAAACCCAAGATAGAGAAATAAGCAGAAAAAAATATGTTTAGATAAGCACTAAAAGACCAGAGATTAGACGGAAGTCCAGATTAAGCACAAAGGCAGGGGATTACGTTATGAATGAGGCTTGCAGAGACCAGCATATTGAGAGTCAAGTATGCTTAAACATATAATATAGAAAAAAGAACATATAATATACATATAAAGAAGAAGAAGGCGCTCTCTCACATAAGTATTTTGAACAAGGGAGCTTTCAGTATGACCGTGTGAAACTAATTTAAAACAAGCATTTTTTATAGAATGTCATTATCAGAACATAAGCGCCTCGACTACTTCATTAGGCACAGAAATCATTAGATTCGGCACAGGTATCAGTTACCTGTTCTTGGAGAAGGGGCATTCGAGCCAAATTCTGTCTGGGAACGGAGCGTTTGTGCGTTTGTTATTCCAGCTTATAGTTTCTCTCTCTCTCACTTTTGCACACCCACTCACTTTCGCTCCCACCCAAAAAGCCACAAAAGCACATTTAGTGTAAACCGAGTCGACCGCAAAGCAATTGATATGCGTGCAGCAGTCGGACACAGAGAGTGCGTGACAGGTAGAGCTAGATACAATGAGAAACAGTGGCTGCGAGACGGCGAGATGCATTAGAAGCCGCTGGCACACACACCCACACACAAACACACACACACATACGCATGTCAGTTGCAGGCAAAGCCAAAGCTAATGTTGCACGAATCACAGCCGGAAATGTGGTTACATAATCTAGAGAGCGACAGCGAGAGATAGAGAGACAGGGCAAGAGACAGCGAGAGTGGGAGAGCGTGCCTTAGGCCGTGAAAATCTGTTGCCTACTTCTTGGCACATTATTCATTTTTATCCGTTTCGGAATATTTGTGCCATGCAAATCGAGAGCCTGATGGAAAATGCCGAATTGTTGCTGTGGAAATTTGGCTAATTCTTATGAATATTTATTAATGTGCGCAATGCAATGGAAATGTGCCCGAAAATATTTCCCGAAAAGTATAAAAAATAACACAACTGATATCGAAGCAGAGTGCAAAGCTGTTCAAAACAAAATCATTTAGTAGTTTTGATTTTTACTGGGAATTGTTGAAGCTGGACTGATAGAGCATGCTAGTAGCACTTCTGCGTGGGTAGCCAGATCGTCGTAAGGTACTGAAACAGGGACTCGAACAAGAAGCAAACAACAATTCAACATCCGCTGCAAAAAAACCGCAATGAAATTTCCGGAAGTTGTGCATAAAATGGGCTATGCATACGGAAATCATCAACCCCATGGCTGAGCACGAATCACGCCAGAGCTTCGCCAAAGGGGGGACAGTAAGGGGAGGGAGGAGTGGTGTTGGGGGAGAGGGGCTGCAGCAGCTTGGCCATTATGGTAAAAGGAGGCGTGTTGGCAGGGGGCTGCACTGACCAGCAGCAACAATGAAATGACGTCAAATGAAATGCCAAAAACAATGCGAACGGCTGGCTGCCAACTTCCGGCGAGCAGAGAATGCAATGTTGAAACCAGAGAGAGAGGAAGAGGAAGGAGAGAGGAAGAAAGAGAAGCATAATAATGATACGGAGAGAGAAGGAGAGGGAAAGGGGCTGCTGCTGATGATGATGACCTTCAGTTCTCTGCTGCTCAGTTGACCAGAAAGGAGCTGCGAGTGTCCTGGCCAAGGGGGTCGGGGCTCGGGGGTGGAGGGTCATTTTGTTGGTGTATTTTTTGTTGCTTTTATTGTTTCACATTTCTGTGAAATTTAGATGCGTGGCTGAACTTGGTTCATGACTCATTTGATTTCAATAGCAACTGTTCATTTGGCAACGAAAGTATTCAAGAATCGAACAATAGAACCAACACGGCGGCTCAACGTTGCTACACAATTGCCCAACAGATTAGGCCAACGATTTATCGATAAATGTGTCCGACAATAGGGCGGAAGTGTTGGAAAACGTTGAGCATGGAGTGTTAGGTGCGTTGCAAGCCCTATTTGCTTATTAGTTGTTTTCGAATAAGTTTCAACATGATTTTAGAATTTATGAAGTATTTGTCTTGATTGAATGACTGATCAAAGACTATTAAATGAAGTATGTCATGATTGTATTATTCTAAAATTAAAAACTGTTTCTCGTGATTGACTAACTAACTAATTGTTTGATTGACTGACGTACTGATTGATATATCATAAATTTGTATCATATTTATTATATTTAAGACCATTTTTACTGAGTGACTGATTGAAGGTCTAACTGATTGATGAACGACGCACAGAAAAGGTTACATGAAAAGGGCAGGCAAACTTAATGGTTGATGTGCAGCTGTTGAACTGATCTAATCATAATAGATATAAATATGCAAGTTGAGGGTTTTTCCCAAGTGGGCAGCTGGCAAAGAGCAAAAACCAATGCCGCAGCCCCCGTCCAATGATGAGCTTTCAGTTTTAAGCGCTTTACCAGTTGGTTGCGCTGCATTCCGCAAATGTAATGCGCTTTGCCCGAAGAAGCCTAGGTGGAGGATGCGAGGGGCTGGCAGCGGAAGTTCTGGACAACTGGGCAGCTAACCGAGTGATTTTAGAGTAGAGTTTGCAATTGAAACTAAACACGGAGAGCGAGAGAGACAGAGAGACAGTTGCTAGGGATTAGGATTGAAGGATTTGTTGGACAGGAAGACTGCAAGGACAGTGGGACAGCCTGACTGACAGACACAATGGGCCACAGGACATGGCACATAAATGTTTAATAGCTCGAGCAGAAAATTAATTTTTATATAAAACATTTTTGAAAAGGCCAAAAGACAAACGATGAGCGATGAACGAAGAACGAAGAACGTCGGAGAAGCCCGCAAACAACATGTTTTACATAATTCTCTGCAAAAAGTTTAAACTTGATAAACAATTTCATTTGAAGCAGATGCTTAACAGCAGCTACAACAACAACAACAACAAATTGTAATAAAAGGAATTTCCCTTTCATGTTGTGCACCGTTGGGGACGATGCCTCGTTTTTCTTGCTTTGCGCCTTCAATGCTAAAACTATGCTGCCACTTTACACACACAATAGCCGCACACACACATGCACACATTAACATGACGCAACAAAGGTGCGTTGTCGTATACCCCGAAACCAATGCGCTGCGCAGCAAAATATGCTATGATTTTTTCTCATATACCCTACATCTTTTGGGGTGTATTACACTTATGCCAGGCTGTTGGCTGCTTGCGAGCTAATAAAGATCTATTATTAAATACCACAGACCTGCAATTAATATAAGAGATATATTCGAGCTTTAGTTTAACATAATGAAGGTTTTAAGATAGTTCCTTATTTCATTAAGGATCTATACTTTAGGCACATGTAGTCTTTGCTTATATATCAAGAAACCAAAGCTTTCCAAAATATCGTTATGTCCATAATTTCGCGATACACTTCTCTTTGTTATTGTTCTTTATTCTCTCAGGGTAAGTTTGGCTTCATCTTTTCCAGGGAAATGTTTAGAGGCGTTTAGGAGTGCGGCTATATTATTGTTTTTGTTGTTGTTGTTGTTGGACGATGCAGCTATTGTTTAAATTTCAATCAAAAACAAATTTCCCAAGCAGCTTACGAGCAGCGCTAGAGAGAAACAGAGAGGGGCGTGGGCAGAGACAGCTGTGGCATGTTGCATGCCTAAAGGGGAGGCGGGCGGACTAGCTCACGGTCTAAAGGCATGAAGCTGCAGAACGGACTGCAACAAGTTAGTAATACATGAGGGCGAACTTGGTTATGCAAAGAAAAAAGGCAGAAGGAGCGAGCGTTAGGGAGACAGAACAAGTTAGTAAATGCACAGCTCAAAAGTGCCACTGATGAATCAACAACAACAACAAGAACAACAACAACAACTGCGAGTAGAAAAACAGGCACAGACACGCCCACTGTAATTCACTTTCCTCCAGCAAAGTCAAAAATGTTAAAAATGTTAAGGGCAGAGGCAGGCGCAGGGCCGGAGCCAGTAGGGGTTGCAAGAAGGAGACATTGAGTCATGTGTGTAACTACAATTTGCCGCAGGGGCATGCACACACACACGCACACACACATTCAAGTGAAGAGAGAAAATGCAACATGGTGCAAAGTTTTTTATATAATTAGAAACATGAAGCAAGGCAAGCAGCGGTCCTTTTGGTAAGTGCGGGGTTAGTCTGGGGCTACGGACGGGTCTTTAATAATGATTTGTTTTTAAGGTTCATTTGCCTGAGCTCGGGCGAAGTTGGGCCCAACTCTAGCTCTAGATGTAGCTGTAGCTGTAGCTGAAGCATGAAGTGCAGTGTAAATGTCTTGACTTCTTGTGTTTGTTGAGCCCTTAAGCGTTTACCATGTGGCACGTAGGCAGGCGAGATTGGGGACGGAGGTGGGCGTGCTTTGGCCAGGCAGCTGCAGCTATGGAGAGGTGTGTCAATGTGTGTGTGTGTTTAACAGGGAACGACCATGTGTGTGTGTGTGTGTCTAGTTAGGTTTTTGTGGTCGCCTTGTGCCTGGGCCATAATGAAATGCTCGTCCTGAGTCTGTGTTGTTTATGCAAAAATTTTATATTTTTGAACCTAAATGTTACACCAGACACACACGCACACACACACGCACTGGTGCACACACGACACAAAGGTACACAGTTACCAAGTGCTCTCTATTTTTAATTAATTAAGAGTTTCGCCCCAAAATCAGGCAGCCAAATGTCCAAAATTCAGGCAAAAACTACAGTGAAAATTGCCTAAAGGCAACCACACTTTATTAATAAAATGAATATTAAAAAAATTAGTTAAATAAATAATAAATGAATAAATCTTGAATAAATTCTAAATGTAACATTTTAAATCAAGTCAATTTTTTTTGAATATAATCATCGTCTGTTGTCTGTTAAATATTATGCAACATATTGAATTAAGGTCACGAAAATGTAAATAAATAAAGTAGTTGAATTAGCTAAATAAAAAAATATTTTTTTTTTAAATAATATTAACAAGGCATAAAAACATTGATTAAAATTAAATCTTTCACTGAGCATCTAAGCAGATATTTAAAATAAACTTTGAGTTATTTCACTGTAAATCAAATTGGTTTTCTCTTTCGGTCGGGCACATTAAAGCCCAGTCCTCACTTAGCTCTTCAAACACATAATAACAGAGGCGCACGCAAAAATAAATTAGCTATAAAATCCGAGCAGTTAAAAGCCTACCTCGGGGCTCACTTTCCTAAAGCCACCCCCGCTCCGACACCCGCAGCGCACGCTGCCCGCAGAAAACTTTTACTAATTGCGTAATAATCTCATTACATTTAAAAATACATTTACAACAGCATTTATACCTGCCCCAAGGCCAGAAAACGTTACAGAAGAGCGGCAAAGGAGGAAAGAAAAGAAGCAGTAGCAGCAATAACAAACAGAAAATCCCAATTGAATGAAAGGAGACAGCAGTCAGTCAAGAAGAGCACAAAACACAGGAACAAGACTGCCGCCCGGAAGCGTTGATAAATGATAGCCAGCCCCCTGCCCAATCCACGCATCTGCGTGAAAATAAATCTAAACATTAAAAGAAGAAGCTGCCGAGTCTGGAGAGACAATAACAAAAAGGCACTAAAAACTGTCAAAATTTCGTCAGCTTATGAATACGAAATGCTCAGAGAAAGCAAATTAAAGCATGACAAAAGTTTTACAAAACCGAATCCTTGAGCAAGGCTCCCGGCTCCCACTCAAATAGAAACCAATCCACAGCAAAACCCTCCTTCCTGAAAGCGAAACGCATATCGCCAGAAACGGCTTTGGCTTTCATAATGAGTAAAATGTCACAAGTTGAAGCAAGTAAATATTTAAATGTCAGATTTCTATATGAGAGAACAGCAGCCCCCTCCCCCGAAAATATTCTTTAGTCCACATCCCAAATAGACAACAACGAGCCGCAGTACAAAACCCCAGACAAGAGCAAAATATGTCTCATAATTTTGGTTGTTGTGCACAAAATTCATTCTAAACAGAAGAAATTCCTACTGACTGCCTGTCATTCTCCCCGATTTGTTCTCTTTTCTTCTCCCTCTCCCTCTTTCTCTTGCTCACTCACCCACTCTCTCGTTCTGTCTTGCTCTTTGTTCAGTTGAGCCCAAAGATATGCGGGCCTCAAGCTGAAAGCACATTTTAAGCACTGCCTTTGCATGTGGGTGAGGGTGGAGGAGGAGAAAGTAACTACCCCAACCTAACCGCACTTCCTTTGCACTTGTAAGGACTCCTACTCCCACTCTTCCCCGCCGTCTCTCTCCATCTAATGCATGCAAAATATGCTCGACCGCCGTTTGACATTTACAAATGACAAACATTTGACAAACAAAATGTCCTTTTGTCAGTGGGTCCTGCGCGTGTGACAGGAGCATTGTCGTAAGCGCTTAATGTGGGCGCTACAACTGCGCTGGAGGCGTGGCATATTTGATGTAAAACCCGCAGCAGCAACTTGCAGTAAGTCTGTACGATATTACCTCAAAAGGCGACAAGCAACAGCAGCAACAAAGAACAATTAAAATACAAGAAACTTGAGGAAATGTCACAGTGTGTTGGGGGGTTGAAGATAAAATGGCCTGTATAGATACAGGCCAATTAAATGAGTTAAATGAATGAGGAGAAGAGGATGAAAAACAAAAGACTTAAGTACAAAGATTTGAAAACAAGCTATATAACAACTTTCCGCGATAATCAAGAGAATTGCTTTTTATGGCATATTAAATGGATTCTGATGGCCAAAACAAGCATCAGCTGTTAAACGTTTACGTAAGAGGAACAAAAAGGAATGCACGAAATTAAAATAAGCTCGCAAGAGCGCAAAGGAGGGGAAGAGTGAAGCATCAACTGTCAAACGTTACCGGATGAGGTACAAAAAGGGATGCACGAAATCAATGTAAGAGCGAAAGAAAGAGAGAGATAGAGAGAGAGAGAGAGAGAGGGAGAGAGAGAGAGGAAATGACGAGCGAAGCAAAAGCTGTAAAAGGTTTACAAAAGAAGCACAAAAGGGAAGGCAAAATTGACATACGGTCGCCAAAGCGTAAAAGATAGAGAGAGAGAGAGGGGGTGTAGGAAAAGTGAAGATAGTGAAAAGCAAATTACAATAGAAAAACTGCTGATTTAATGTCTCAATTTCTTAGTACCTCAAGGTAAATAAATAAACCAATTACAATAAATGTAAAATATAAATAAATTTATATTAGACTGTACAATCACTCTTTAAATAACTACAAATTGAAAGTTTGCATACCTTCATAGGTCAAAGAGTATTCCAATAGCCATAAACTACCTACATATATGCACACAATGTCTGTTATCGAATGCTCTGAATCTAGAGTAGTTACAGCTTGTGTATGTGCCCGTTAAGCTTAATTTACTGTAGTTAGTTTACGTAGCACCACTTGGGGGTGGGCTTGGACATCAACAACATTTCCGACTGAACGTAATACACCTGGACGGCGCGCTAACAAGCAGCGGGACATTACTTTTAATAAACTCTAGGCCAACAGATAGGCCGCCGCTTTCATGTGCGGCCATTGTCCTGTGCGCGTGTGCCCTGGGTGTGGCCAGCACGCACCTACGCAGTCAACTCGGGGTCTGTGGGTGGGCTGGGTTCTCTAGCTATATTTACAGACGGGCCCAAAAGTGCTTGCATTCTCCACAGTCTGTCGGCCTTTTTCTGTTAGCCAGGCGCTTCGTGTAAATATTTGGCTTTAATAGAATTAAATGATGAAGAAGCGCATACTCACAAAAAAAAGGAAAATTGTTTGCCACCCTCGCTAACAAGGGGATGGGGGCGGGGTACACTTAAATTAATAAAGTAAATAATAAGCATTACGTGAAGAACAGGGCTCAGCTCGGCCAGGTAAACAGGTGGACAGGACAGGACACGGGCGCGTTGAAAGTGAATTAAACGTCATTTATGTGGCTTAAAAAACTGCGCGCCGAAAATATGTTTTTTGCTTGTACTTATTTCATGCTATGAATACCCATTTTTTCAGGACTTTCTGGTTCTACGCTTTGTTGATTAATTTATGGTCCTGGGCCGGAGAAAGGAGACTTGGGCTTACAATATTTTGTGGCTCTTAGCGTCAAGCACATTGCAGCAGTTAGCGCTTAATCCAGCTCAATAGGGCTCAGCTGCCAAGGCAGCCGCCAGGATGAAGCCGACACACAGGACACATCCAGGACACACGGCAACTGACTTAGCTGAGCGCGTTTGCGGCTGGGCTTAAGGGCGGTGCGCAAAGCTCTTTGATTGAATTGGAGAATTGGAAAATGGAAACTGGCAATGAACATAATTATGCGGCTGCTGTCAAGTGGCCGAGCACTTTATTTAAATGCGATCACGGGATTAGACCATTACCCGCCCAATGCCCTCTTGCGACTCGAACTTAAAGCTAACTTACTGAATATTCGGGCCAAATGTAGGCGACGCCTTTCGCAGGACTTGAACTTACCTAAAAAGAAAAGAAGCAGAAAATACAAATTTAATTTAAATTAATTTCAACAACAATCGAGACAAGTGACAGGATAAGCCTGAGGGTCGGCGGGACAAGACGTGGCAGATGATAGACGACATTGTCATTATGTCAAAATCTTCGAAATAAATTGCCTTTTCCTTTGCTCAATTTTAAAGGCCCTACTTAAAAATCCATTACAAATTAGCATGAATCCATACAAGGGACAACAAATGAGTAAAAGATTGCGAAAGAGTTGCACAACGCACTTGAGATGCCCTTTAGCTGTAGATGGGATTGTGAAAGAGCTTGAAAGCAATGAAAGAGAGGAACATAAAAATCACTATTAATATAAACTCAAAGAAAAAAAGTGTAATTCAAATATTTATAAAATAATTGAATTAATTACTGGAGTGGTTACGAAATTAATTACTTGGGTAAATGCTTCTAAACTCAAAGGTTTTTATCAATACTTTAGTAATTGTAGCATTAAATTCAAATTTACATAAGTAAATATAAAATTTTAAATATTTTCATAGATAATCAAAGAGTTTGACAAAAATAATTAAATTATTTACCTAAGTATAGAACTACTAAGTATAGAACTACTTTGGTAAATATTTCAGTCAATTAAAGACACAATCAAACAAACAAATACATAACTACAAAAATATTTGCTGATATAAATATTTCATGTAAAGTATTTATAATAATTTAAATATTTACCCAAGTAATTAAAGAATCAGTTACTTTAGTCAGTTAACGATATCTCATTGATAATTATTCGGGTGACAATTAATTAGTAGTAATTAAATAGTTCTTTTGCTAAGATTGACTGAAGTATTTAGGTAAAAATTATTATAAATTATTATTAGGTTTAGGCGGAATTCCTATTCAATTACTAAAGTAATTAAAGGCAATAAAACAATTAAATTGTAATATATAATTGACATATATAGTTACTTGAGTATTATAAATTGCAGCAACTTCTCTTCTACAATTTAACCACACTATTTATAATAAGCCTCCGCTCTTACTTCGACATAATGTCAACATTTGGCACAGGCTCATTTAAAGCGTAGACATAAATTCGGTTTTATTTTGTTTTCCTTTAATGAAATTGACAAGAAGCTGTCATTAATTTGCATCAAATCAATTTCTCTTTGACAGCTGCCCTGCCCTTCCCGGCCCTGTTTTGTTGCCTTGGCCTAGGCGCAGGCGACATAAAAATGCAAATTTGGTTGGTGTTGGCTTTAAAAAAAAAAAATGAAAAAGGACAAGGACATGATCGAGGGCGAGGCAGCAAAAGGAACTCAACTGCCGCAGCTTGACACAAGCAGAGACGCTTTTCGCATATGTGACATGGCAACAAAAATTGCTAAAATATTATTACAAGTAATAGGCACAAGGAGCAAAAACAACAATTTGTGGCAGGGGCAGGCTTGAGTTGGGGAGACGACCGAAAAGGGTGTTGAAATTGATGCCAGTGGCAGGCAGCTGCTAGCTGGCTTGACGATGGGGATGATGTGGATGATGCCTGGCTATATCAATAGGCATATCAATACAGCCGACACACATACACTTCTGAGTTCCTTACTCTTCGCAGCCCCTAGCCTGCGGTTAGACGTGCCCGAAATACATTAAAAGTTAGACAGCAAACAGGGACAGGGTCTGGGACAGTGGCGGGCGTGGGGTGCACACTTCGGGGCATTTTCTATACAAACAAATTGCTGCGTACGCGACTTGAAAGCCAAAAATTGATTGATGTTACTTTGCGTAGTCTTTGCGTAGTCTGCTTTTAGGCCAAGTTAGCAGGGAGTCGGTAGAGGCTGGGTTAGAAAGCTGGCTCTAATGCGATTTTGAGTGTTCATTGTTGGCCATTAGTTGGAGTTACAGAGAAAGCCAAGTTTCGCATGTGTTTCTCTCCTTCTTCCTCTCTCTCTCTCTCTTTCGCTCTCTGTCATAGCCCAACGCCTTGAGAAATGCGCATTTAATTGAGTGTGCTGCGGAGCGGGGTGGGTTGGGCCGGTTGGAGGTTGGGCTTGTAGGGTATAATTGAATAACTGTCAGCACTTTAATTAGAGCGTAAAAAATTGCAATTGCAATGACATATAATTGCAATTGCGCAGCAGCAGCTGCAGCGTCATTTGTTGGCAACGCATTTAGCTCGACCTTATTTGAGAGAGAAAGCCAGAGACACATCAAGAGCAGGAGATGCAGAAGAGGGAGGGGCTGCTATATAGAGAAGACATGTATTTATGATATTTATTGAAATCCGCATCTGCATCTGCATCTGCTCGTTATGTGTGGCCGCTGCTTTGGCCACAATTTCTATCCAATTAAAGCGCAACGAATTGTCTAACCTTTTGTGTAATAATTTCACATTTACAGTGACAGAGACAGAGACAGCGAGAGAGACAACGACAGCGACAGAGAGACAGATAAATGGACAGGGAAAAAACAAAAATTAAATCCAATTAAAACCAAATAAAACTTGCAAACAAACTTTTGTGTTTAATTTCAATTTACAGAAAATTTCAACAACTGTTTCAAATTTCAAATTGGTAGAAATGCATTTGTGATATTTTAAATTCTGTGATTTGGGGGAATAGTTAATGACAGCTCTTTAATTAGTGTGCAACGCTTTACTCAAATAGTTTCCAACCTAAAGTAAATATATAAAATGTATAATTCTAATAAGCAAAAGAAATAGTTCTATGTAAACAGTTCAAAACAGCATCTTCGAGGTTGGAATATGTATATCTAAAACACAGATGTTGAATTGGAGGACATATATTACAGTTGAGGCAATTATATATTAACTTAATTAAAAATTAATAGCATAATCTGACTATGGAGGGAAAACATTTGAACGGCATCTATTTGATGTTAGATGAAAGGTATACATGAAGAAGTAGCAATATCATTTTATGCACTATGAAAAATAAACAGATCTAACCTAGGAGGACACACTTAAATATGGCAACAGCGAGGTTATCAGGTTCAAAGAAAACTGCTCATGAAGGAGAAATGTTAATGATATGTTGAGTTATATAAAAAAAACAGAGTGATAAGGTTATCATAGAGGACAAGAAGTAAATCAGGCAAAACGAAAACAATGCGATTGGCAACTCGCATGATAAACTGTGCAATAAACAAACTAAATTGATTATAATCTAAAAAAAATAGGGAAAAGTACAGAATATTGTAAGCATGAATTACTATTAAAGTAGAGTCTAGGTAGACTGTTGATAATATTTAGACTGGGAAAATAATCTGAACATGGACACACATGGATAGGTGAGTAAAGAAAGACTTGATAGAAACACAGTTAATAAAATATTATAATATAAATATGTAAGTTGAATTTAAACATAAATATAATTTGAATAGCTCCAAACAAGCAAATCCTCGAAATATCCTGCAAGGACAGCCAAGAAAACTTGATCCTCATGCTAAAAATACGATAGATATCAAGTCAAACATAATCCCATCTTAGCTGCACTTGCATGCCAAACCAAAAACTCTAAAATATTTGACATAAGCTCGCGGCATGCTTAATGAAGTTACAAAATGCCGTCATTCTTAACGCCATTTCGGAAAATAGGAGAAGAAAACACATGTTAGTATAAAGATATAAATTTATGTGCATTTATATAGGTAATATCGGCAGCAATCAGCCCAAAAGGGGCGAATCGCAGCGCCCACGCATTTTAGGCCATAATACTCGTTTGGCAAAAGCGCATTTTCCATGTTGCGCCCGCAAAGTATGCAACATTTATTTTTAATGCCAGTTAACAAAAAAAACAGTCGTATAGGGAAAAACAAGAATTTTAGCCAGTTTTATGCATATTCGGCACATATACATTTTTACGCGTTTAGAATATCAATTTGGTAGATGCGATTTGGCCATAAATGTGGCACGAAAAACAACAAAGGCATAAATTCATGGCATATTTGCGCTGCGTCTCTCCCTCACTCTCTGCCTCTTTCTCTTACTCTATCTGTCTCTTTCGTCTCTATTTTTTTGTTTTGTTTGACTGCAAGGTTTGCTGTGGCATTTAAAATTCATTTTGTTGTTTGTTGATTTTCCTTGTTGTTGTTATTTTTGTTGCTGTTGCGTTTGTGACATGTTTTCATGCGGTTTGCGAGCGTTTTTTAACGCGCGCGCGCTCGATTTGGTTATTTGCTTTGTTTTTGTTGTAAGTTGGACATGTTGCGGTTTTTGTTTGTTAAATTAAATTATGCGGTTTTGCACACACACACACACACACTGAGAGACTGCTGCACATATAAATTAAGCAAACAGCAAACTAATGAAAATTCAATTGCAAAATACAATTACCTTGTTTACCATGCTGGCCGCTAGATGTCGCAGCAATTGTCTGTTTCCGTTACTGAACACTACTTCTTTTGTTAATTTTTTGTTTTTTTAAACAATTTTGCCATTTTCCTCTAATTAAAATGAAATATAAAACAAGCTTCATTCTCATTCCCTTTGACAATTCGCAATTCGCATTCGTTGGCTCGCGCGTTTATGTTCTTTGTTTTTGTGGCGCCTTTTATGGCCCTTTACAACACTAAGAACTAAAGCCCGGTACGACAATTTCGCACTCTCCCGCTCGCTCTCGCGCTCGTGGGCTTTGTGCTAGGCGTTTGGGCAAAAGTTTTTTGCATGGCACTTAAAAAATTTATAAAGTGCTTTGAGCAGACTGCCCCACAACAGAGGCAGCGGCAGCTGCACCGCAGCCCCCTCCTGCTCTTTGCTCTGGCAATGAAGTGCAAATTGCAGCATAAAGTGTTGGCCATGCTGCCTTGTTCATTGCCACGCCCACACGCTTCCGTTTCTCGACTTTTGCTGCTTTGTCACAAGAGCAAAAAAAAACAAGAAAAAAATAAACTGAAAATCTCCAAAAGCGCCCATGAAACAAGTCACTTGCAGCTACAGTTACTAGAAAGAGCATCTCTTCTTCCCTCTTCCTCACTATCAATCTCTCCCTCTCATTCTCTTTTGCTTTTTTTTTACTCGCCTCTCACATTTTAACTCGCAGTTTTTTTTTTGTGTTTTTGGCAAACTTTTTTGCCTGCCTGCGCCTCGCCACTTGGCTAAGTTTCTTCTAGCCGCCCCTGGAACGCCTCTTCACCTACGTCGCGCACTTTTAATTGTTTCGAGTTTTTTTGCATTTTCCTTTTTTCCTCGTTTTTTCGCGTTTTTCACTTATCTCGCGCGCAGTTTTCTAGTGCAATTTGTTTCCGGCGACGCCTTGAAGTATGCAGCGCTTTTTATTTACAGTCCAGCTAGCTCTATCTCGCTCGCCTGCTCTCCCTCTCTCTCCATCTCTTTCTCTTCTCGCACACAGTCATAAATCTTGCAATTATCGCACATATTTAAACGGACAGTCAATAATTAAAAATCTGTTTGGCATGAATGAAGTGCTGAGAAATGGGAGAAAATGTTTTTACGAGGGTATGAAATGCGTATTGACTAAATATACCCTACAATAACATATTGTTGTAGAATAAATAAACAAAATTCAAGAGAAATTTAAACATTATTGTTATTCCATTTCTAATGCACAAAAGCGTAAACTGATTAAAACAAACCCTTTTGCAATACAATCTTAAAACAACATTCGACCAAAGAACGCCATAAAAAGACGCTAAAAAATACCCAATAATTTATGGTATTTTATAGATAACGCCCATAATGTTTGTTTTGCTTTGTTTTGTTTTTTGTTTGCCTGCCTGTTTGGACGGGATTTTGATTGGCAAAATCCACTCACATCATTTATTTGTAAATAATCGAAACTTTTGCTTGGCTGGATTTTTATCTGCCCATCGCTTCTGGTCATTTGTTGTGGCCGTCAATTCAGCTGCGGTTGTGTTAAATAATTTTTAAATAACTCAACAAAAAAAATACTCTGAATAAATATGAATATGCATGGACCATACTATACCATATATATGCATATTTGTATATTGCATAAATGGATAATATGCCAGCTGACATCAGCCACTGTTGACTCAAGGGTGCAGGGGCAATTAATTGTGATCCAATATTTTTGCATACACGCACGTATTTATTTTATGATCTGGCGACCTGCTGCTGCACACTGTGCCTTATCAGTGGCAGCGAGTGGCAGGCAAAACGAAACACAACCAAAAGGATGCGTCTCGCAGCAGACTTTAAAATTTAATGAAAAAAGAATCAACCCGAAAAACCTGGCTGTCTGCCATAAAAAAAACGTAAGAAATAACGGTACACGTAATGCTAGATATGAAAATAAACTTTGCCATAGAACTCTGCAAAGGGCGGGGCGGTATGAGGCTTTCATCATTTTGTTAGCGGAAATTTGCCGAAAAAGGTTAAGTTGTAATATTTCGTCACCTTCTGCCCAAGCAGAGAAAAATCACGGAAGTGGGGGCGGGAGATGGAACAATGGGAGGGAGGTGGGGTTGGGTGGCGAGTCAAGGCAAAAGCTGTGCATAATTTAACGCATGCAGCTGCCAGACAGAGGAGCGCCTGAGCTCAACGAGTGGCCCGTAATATATGCCATACACACAATACACGCACACACACCAAAAATACGCTGTTAACATAAATGATGTATGTGTGCGTGTGTGTGTGTGTGTGTCTGAGGGCACCGGAAGTCACTTTAACGATGCGCGAGTAAGTAATAACAACAGAAAAAATATATGAGTGTACACACACACACACACACACACACATGCAGGCACACAGGGCATGAAGTAACGGGAAGAGCCAACAAAATGGCGCACATTTGTCTTGTTTTCACACACATCTCCATGTGCGTGCGTGTGTCTGTGTATGGGTTGTTAATGCGCACAATGAGACAAGCTAGACACACAAATGCAAATATAAAACAACACACCCACACACACATACACTCGCACGCTCAGATAGACAGAGTACCTGCTCACATTGCTAACTCTACCTGAACTGGCCCCTCGCCGCCCGCTCACAAACAAACCCAAGCTGCGAACGTGAATTCTCTGGCCAAAAGCAATGCTGAGATTGCCGCCCAACAACAAAAAGAAACAAAAGCAACAATGAAGGCAATTCAACTGTGTGGGAGTGTGTGTGTGTGTGTGTGTGTGTGTGTGTGTGTGTGTGGATATGACCAAAGTTGGAGGCGGATTGCTGTCGGGCAACAGTTGTGTTGATTCGGTGAATTACAGGGTATTTAAGCACTCACAGGTATAAATCCAAAAAATATATTACAACACAATCGATAACTTAGATATCGATAATTGATTTGTTAATGTATAATAACTAATGATAGAACAAAAACTATCGAAACTTATTTAAGTAGTATCTAATGAAGGGCATTCACTAGTCCATCATGCCTGATCACCTTGATCTAATATTTGATTTAGAATGTTGGACAATGTTTGCATTTCTCTGGTGCCGGACTTGATGCTGCGTCGTCGTCTGGCGGCTGGTTCTAGTTGCTGTCTGTTTGCACAGCGGAAGCAAAAACGGAAGAAAAAAAAAAAGAATTTGAAAAAAGAAAAAAACGAAGCATGACGAAAAAAAATACAGCAAAAATACCTGGAAAAGGCATTGCAATTGGATCATTTTGGCTCAACTGCTGTTTGCAGTCCAAAGGGACTGGACAGCATATCTTTGGAGAGCACAGGCAGTTGTTGTTATTGTTGCTGTTCTTGTTGTTGCTGTTGCTGTTGTTGTTGTTGTTTTAGTATAGGAGCTGTTTGTTCAGGCTCGAGTTTTGGGCTTGGGTGTTTAGGCAAATGTTTGTCGTGAAGAACTGAAACAGAAATTCGCTGACTGGTTGGCATTTATGGTGCACAAGTAAAATTATGAGCCATGAGTTGGAAAACAACAACAACAACAACAACAACAAGAACGACGAAGAAGTCGACAATGAGCGGGGGGAGTACACGAGCAGGCTAAGGGGGAAGTGCATGTGAGACCATGAGACTAGGCAGCAATTGCCAGAGGTAAAAGCGCAGGAGATGAGAAAATATGACAGCCAGACATGCAGAAACTGTAACAAATCTAACCCCGAGACAAAGAGAGTGAGGGGGGAGGGGAGTTGCCAAAGGGAGTTGCTGCCGGCGCAGCATGTTGCGAGCTGCCTGCCGCAGATGATGAGAAATGTGCAGCTTATGAAATGGAACAAGTGCAACACATGCGAAATGCGAATTGAGAAATTTGCCACAATAGTAGCAGCTGCCAAGGTTGCCGTCGTCGCCGTATCGGCAAATTTTCATAGCCTTTTAGTCCTTAGACAAACGTGCAGCAGCAGCAGCAGCATGAGGCAGCAAAAGCATTGAGAAAAAGGAGAAGGAGGAGGAAGGGGGTCTGATGCTGGTGATGCTCTGCCATGTCTGCCGCGCCCCTCTTCGCAACTGTGATAAGGCGGAAATTGCTGCTTTTCTTTTTTTCCTAGCTAGCTTTTCTTCATTTGCACAACAAACACAAAAAAAGCGAACGCAACGGAAATGAAATCAAAATGCAAAAATCGAGCATTTATCAGCACTTGTTTCCGCAAATATCTTAAACGATAGACAGTGTCTATTAGACACACACACACACAAACTTACATGCATACACGAACAAATATAAAATGCAATATCAAAACGGTAACTGGGACTGCTGGGCGGAGGTAAGGAATAATTAAATATTATTGGCATTATAGTTTTTCGAAAAAGAACGCTCTTTTAAACATTAAATCCTTTAAGAGTTCAAATCAGGATTAAATCGTATTCTTACTCAAAACTTTTTCAAAATATTATTATTCTAATTGTAATCATACAAAAATATAAACTTTAATAAAAACAATAGTAAATAATAATAATCTTAACATTAATATAACAATAATAACAATGAAAATGTGTACAAGTTTTAAAGACGCCTTTCCCAACAGGACACTTGTCACCCGACTAGAGCTCTTTTGCTAGCCACAATATCTAAGCGAAAGCTACCAAGTGCTAGCAAGGTAAGCTAGATGATATCCCTTCTCCTCCCCCCGCCCCCTCCACCACCTTTAGCTTTGTGTACACCCTGAAAATGAATCGTTTTTGGCGGTTTTCATGTGGCTACTCCAGCAAATTGGGGGCGGAGCGACTTGGTGGCGGGTTTTGGCTCTGGCCGGGCTAGGTAGTTCCAGAAATTTGTTTGCGGTTTATTCTGCAGCTGGCAGGCGGCAAAAGGCACAAAATGCGGAGAAAGCCGTTGCAAATGTTTGCGGTGATTTTTGGGGAGGTTTTCATTTCTGATTTTTTGTTTTCGCTGCTGGCCCATCTAGTCTAGACATTGCCATTTCCGCTTAACGTGACTGCTGTCCGAACTGTTTTGCGTCGTGACCCAAGTGAAGAAATGTTGTGAATGGGCTGGCAACAGCGCCTGCCAACCTCATCATCAACATTGTCATCGACCAGTTTCACTTTTGCATATTGGCGACAAAAAAAAAAAAAATAGGAGAGAATTAAGCCCTAAAGAATAACAAAAGAAAACCCTAGCACTGGCCTTTTGTTAATGATTATTTCTGCTATTTTTAATATTTTGTGTTTTATTTTACTTTTCTTTTATTTTGCTTCCATTAAAGTCGCACTCTGCTGGGCTTTTAATTAATTTCAGTTTTTGTGGCTAATTTGGAGGCTTTGCCTTTTTGCCCACAAAAATATGCTTTGGTTTTTCCGACTGTACCTTTTAGGCTAAATTTGCTTTGTTGACATTAAAATCCAATTTACAAAACGGTAAATGTAATAAATATAACTGAGCAAACATTATGTGCATATGCCATAAGCTAGTGTCAAGTGCACTTGCCGAATGGCATATACCCTGTACATAACTCAAAACTCGCGCAAAGCGTTCCTTAAGATATTTTTGGTATATATTTGTGTTAACTGTGGGATGAGCATACCCAAATTCTTGACTATGTGTTGAAGATGATTCTAAATATATATTTGTTAAATGAACAGGGCATTGCCTAAGCATATTTAATCTCTGATACGGATACAAGCTTGTCTGAGTATTGAAATATTGACACACCAAATTTCAGGACTCTAGCTTCACTTATAGCCGTGTTAGTTGTTAACAATTTCGGGCTGTGTGAGCCAAAATGTAAGCTCTGATGCATACTTCAAAACGGATTTACTCAATTGCATATCTCTAGCTCCATTAGGGCCCGAGCTCAAATAGATCAGATCTCAGGTTTGCAGTATAGGATAGAACTATAGGGTATTAAAAGGCACTAACTATGCATGGAAAGTGCCAGGTTAGGCAAATGGTTTACAATATGGAAACTCAACGCACTGCTACGGCCCTTGTTTATATCATAAACTCCCGTTGTTTTTAGGTGCAATGCAACAAAAGCTAATACAGAAAGTTTTCTATACGTGCTCCCTATATAAACCTAGGGACGGCCTATTGCCGTCCATGCATAGCAATATCATTGCCAATTTTGCAATGTTTACAATTGGCCAGAAAAAAAGAGAGGATAACAGTCCTATAGAGTAAGGGAGAGCGAGTGAGAAAACGAGCCGAGCGAAAACAAATTCGATTCCAAATTGAATTTTTATTGAATGTTGGCGGCAAACGAGACCAAAAACCAAAACCCGACTCGAGGGGGAATCCCCCAACTTGTCGTCGTCGACGGCGGCTTGTTGTGCATTTGTTTGGCAATTTGATTTTGCCATAGACACATTTGCTTTGACACATTTTTTTATCTCAGTGTAGGAGAGCAAATGCCTTTTCTCAGCAGAAAAAAGTGCTGCCAGCTTGAATTAAAATGCACACAGCTGCACATACTCTCTCTATCTCTCTCTCTCTCCCTCTCTCTCTCTCTCTCTCTCTCTCTCTCTTGCCCTTTATAGATGTATATAGTTCATGATAGTTGTGTGTGCGTTTGTTGCTTTCAGCTAGGCGAGTTTTTTTTATCGCACCGGAAATGTTATAGAAACTGCGCTTATCAGCGGCAGAACAAAAACAATAAAACTACTGCTGCCGAGGCCTCTGACCGACTTTTGCTGGCAGTTTTATGTTTTGCAATAATTAAAATGCCGCCCGACTCTGTCTGCCAGTTAGAATATGATATATAAATATATATAGCATGTGCAAGGCATATGATATAAGCACAGATAGCACAAGTTAAACGGAAGTTGAAAGGCAACTTAGCTGCATAGCAATTTATTTATTGTGCGGCTTTCTAGGTCCAGGGATCATTTCAACTTACCTGAAATGGAGAGAAAGTAGGAAAAATATATTTAATTAAACGAAGTAATTTCAATGATTTTTTAGAATGCTTTAAAGTCTTGTTCTGTTCGATAAGTCCAAATCTGGCAGAGAAAAATAAGGTTTACAAGTATATAAAGTTTTAGACTAACATACTCATGGCCAACAAGCTTTTTGAAATGAAATCTACAATAATTAAAATTGAGTTACGTAAAAATAAATTTTATAGCAAAGATTGAATAAAGTTCAATAGACGTTTTTAATTTGTCACAACGTTTATGTCGAATTTATTATTTATTATGCCGCTGTGTCTGAAAAAGTGCCTTTTCAAAGGGCCTTTGGCTAACGCTGGAGTGAAAGTTAATAAGTTTAACAAATGCCCAAAGTTAAGAGCTCAAGACCACGACCTCTGCCGCTTGTCAAGGGGGGCGTGGCTAAGCTTGTAATTGCATTTGGTGCGAAGACGCTGACAGGCGGCTAGATGAAAAATAATTAAAAGCAATGACAACTTGGTTTTACTTTCTCAGAGGCGTGTCTCTATCGGGGGAAGCACACACACACACACACACATACACACACACACACAAGCAGAAAAACAAATCCCCAAACACGTCGCTCACATTTCAATTTACGCATGAAAATGTCATTTCCGACAAGGCACGAACGAAGGCGGGTTTGAAATTTGCATGCAGGAATGTTAAGGGAAATACAAGCAAAAAAAAAAAAAATAATAATAAAAAAATAAGTCACAAGAACCAGAAGCTGCCTGGCCTATGCCCAACTACGTCAAGTACCCCCCACTACCCCACAGCCCCCAGACCTCTGGCGATATCTTCTAGCTGTCCCCTCTGGCTGGGCTGCCTCCTCGGGCTGTCTTTCTATTTGTCTCTTGCCACGTTACGCACGCCAAAAGTGTAATAAAATTAAGAATTCCAAAGCTGCCGTGACAAATTCTTCTTCTTTTCTCTTATTTTTTTTTTTCATACACAATGAATGGCACATGGACAAGCGAAGCAAGAGGTGGGAGAGAGGGGGGAATGAGTGAAGCATTACTGACAGCTCACGACAGCGACGACGACGTTGAGTGCCAATTTTGCGCCAAGGAAACTCTCATAGTTTCTAGGCTGGGGGCGTCTAAGATCCGACTCCCAAATGATGGAAGTACCGAGTATATTAAGCCATAAAATTAGTGCGGCCGCGTGCAGCATAGAGCAAGGTGGGGGGGCAGGGAAATGAGTAGAGGGGAGTGCCGCTGTGTACGTGAGCGGCATTAGCCAAACGAGCAGCTCGAGATGAAATTTGTTTACTTCTGCTATAGATATATAAATCGCATAATTAGGGCACAGCAACAGGAATTATAATTTGAGTTGAGCATCAAAAGATTAAAGAGACTGTGCCAGAATATTTGGACAATTAGAGCTGGCGCTCAATTCAACTTGAGCTATGCTTAAGAACTTAACATATCTCAGGAACTTTTTGAGTTCCACCTATAAAGTTTGGGATGCAGCTAACTTTATATGCTGGCCATACAAATAAGCTTTGGAAGTTGACATATCATATCATCTTTGTGAGTTCCAGTTAGAAAACTTGGTATGCAGCATGGTCTAGATACTGACAGCACCAATATGCTTAAAGTTTTAACATATCTCAGGATCTTTTTGAGTTCCATTTGGAAAATGAAGTCTGCAGATTGGCATAGCTATTGATCGCACGAATTAACCTCAAAATCTATACAAATGTTACAATTTCTTGGGATCTTTAAAATTTGGCAAACAATCTCATTAGACGCCCATCAAGGCATTAAAGCTGTTATGAATTTTGTTGAGTATTTGAGCTGTCAAAATGCGCATTTCACAAAATCTGGCAACAAGAAGCGGCACAACTAATCCAGTGGGTTACACGCAGACATCAGTCGGTTAGACAAATTAGTATGCAGGAGACCAGAAGACGACAGACAGATGTTTTTTGTAAAGTTATGAGCGGCTGATTTACTGACTGAATGACAGACTTATACGAGCCGACAAATTAATGAGTTTGTTATCATTATCATAAACTGATGAGCGCATGATGCTTATGAATAATATTAAAAGTACAAGAAAGGGGCGCGAGTTGTGCTCTAGAGCAGCGCAGAGAAAATGTTAATCAGGTCATCTGTGATTTTTGATTCGGAAATTATGCAATCGTCGGCACGTAGATGAACGCCACGATGACGATGATGATAATAATGATGACGACGTTGTAAGGTCTTGATATTTGCAGCCCACACAACATTTGTCAATTTAAATGAGCCATAAGCACATTTCGCCAATTTTTATGATTAATTAAGTGTCTACATTAATTGCAGTCGAACATGAAGCCAAGCAACAGCCGAACAACATCTAAGCAGCAAGCTGACCGACGCCCCACCCCTGGACTAGCCCCTCAGCCGCCTCGAGTCCCACTGTTGCCCCAGCAATTTGCTGCCAGGTTGCGCGCATTGGCCAGAACAAATTGCAAAGCAATCGCCAGGGCAAACGAAAAAAAGACCAGATGCCTATTTGCAGATTATGAGAGATATGAGTATCTCTGCGAGAAGATACGTGAGGGGACAGTCGAATATGAGGGCGGTATATGGGTAGGCAGATAGTCATAAATGTGTGGGAGTGAAGGTATCATTGTAAATACACTCGAAGAAAAACGCTGCTGCAAGCTCTAGTCTAGGCGTCGGACTAGCAGCGGGTAAGTCGCTGGTTCAACTTTAGCATTTTTATAATTACTTTAGATTCTTGTTATCGAATTCTTGAATTCGCAATAAGAAATAAATAAATCATCAATTTAAGTCCAATTAGTGAGTCCTAGTGGACAATATTTCTATGGAATCAAAGCACGTCTTCATGCAGTTTTTCGCTGAGTGCATGAGCAGCTACTCATATGTGATACTTGCTATCATTTTTCGAATACTCGACGATGCATGTGTGTTGTTCATGTTGGCAACTTTAAAAGCCAGAAACTCAGTGGTCTGTTGCTAACGTTAGCCAGGTTAGCACACACACACACACACACACACACACACACACACACACATACAAACACTCATATCGCTTGCATAGTTTGTCGAGTGGCCGAAACTTTATTTCTGGTTTCGTTTTTATCAGACAGCTGTGGCCTTTGACTGGTTTTGACTGGTCTGCAAATGCAGTTAGTTCTCCTGGCCAAACATTTTGGAGCTTAGCCAAATGTTGTTAACTTCATTAAATTGTACACAATTTGAAGATGGCTTTAAGCCAGTGCGTTGACTGAGCTGAGCCTAATTAAGTGCCACATAATAAATCAACAAATTTATGTGGCCACGTTCAAAGCTTATTAATAGGCGCGGCGCGCCCAATGGGGTATTTGCCATGGACAAAAACAAAAATAAAACAGAACCCAATGAAAGAAATACGCAGCACAATAAATAAACATGACAGATAAAACACAAGACAGGCGGCAGTTGCAGAAATTACGCCGAAAAACGCAAAAAACAAATGTTTATTAACTCGCAATTTAATCATCATAATCAACATCCCAAAAGATCATTAACAGAGGTAATTATTAACAGCGCACAGAGCGAGCCACTCGTAAATAACAGAAGCTGTAAAGAGCATTCCATATGTTGCACGTTTTTTCTTTGCGCATAACTCGGGATCTTTTTGAGCTAGAAAGCTGAAAATTTTGGCGTATATCACACGCAAGGTCTACTACAAATACTTGAATCAAATTAAGGCAAACGAAAGATGTGCTATACTAGATATACTAGATATGTAAATATATATATAAAAAAGCAGCTTGTCATATGCAAAATATGTTGCTTTTTTGGCAAACAGACAACTGACAGCTGCATAAACATATCAGAAATTGCGTCTACGCGAAATTCCTTATAACGTAATTAATATGAATGTAAT
The DNA here is from genome assembly GCF_030788295.1 of Drosophila virilis. NCBI lineage: Eukaryota > Metazoa > Arthropoda > Insecta > Diptera > Drosophilidae > Drosophila > Drosophila virilis. The sequence continues at coordinate 32,416,991 of NC_091544.1, forward strand.
TTGTAAAGGCTTCAGCGGCAGCCCAGTCCAAACACAATAAATAATAATTAATTGTTAGGCATTGACAACAACGCATTCTCAAAGACAAAATGTAATAATGACAGCTGCAGAGAGCGCCCAAAAACTGGGTAAGGAATGCGTTGGGCATTAATAGAGAGGTGGGCATGGTTGTTAGAATGGGGCATATCTAAGGCCAAATGACAAGCCAACTATTTGCAAAGCTAATATAAATTATGAAAATTATGACGGAGAGGGAGAGAAAGAGACCGTGTGTTTGTGGGGGGCGTTCATATGAGAGAGAGTGAGAGGGAGTGAGAGAGAGCGAGAGCGAGTCCCAAGTCGAGTCATACGGCACGGTTGCTTATTATAATTAGCTACGAAATTGCACATGACTGCAATAAATGTTTCAATTATTTATAATCTCATCCAAGTGAGTGTGTTCGTATGTGTTGTGTGTGTGTGTGTGTGTGTGTGTGTTGTTGCTAGTTAAGCCCCTCAGCACTTGCGAGAGAGCCCCCTGCCACGCCTTCTGTGGCTATTGCGCATTAATTACCTTCAATTACAAATTACAATATGAAAGTTGCACAGTGTTTTGCGAATTCAACAAAAAAATAAATAAAACGCTTACATAAATCAATTTAATTAAGCCTTAGATTTAAGCAATTAAAGACGTCAAGAGAAGACATGTTAATGCGGGTCGGCTGCGGCAGCCTCTTCTAAGGTCAGTTCATAGTGTTTTTAAGTGCTAAGCAAGTTAAACTGCCTTAAAAACTTTTAATGAGCAGCGATTTATTAAGTGCCTCCCCAGCCGCAAGCTCCATGGGATGGGAAGTATTTGAAATGTCCAAAAAAAGAAACACTTAAATCCCCCGCAGCCCCTGCCGCTAACTCCATACAAATATATCGATCCATTTGCGCCAACCATAAATAAATTGTGCATAATTTATCTTTCAACAGCATTTGTTTAACATAAATAAAAACAAAGCGAGCGTAAAAAAAAGCTTAAACAAAAACAAATGTAGTAAAAAATGTACGACTCGCAGATATCCTATAAGCAATCCTGCATGATACTAACTCTAGCATGGTATACATTAAATTGAGACCGAGGTTTTAGACCAAATTGAAACTAAACCAAATTAAGCGACACTAGCTCTAAAAGTTCTCGAGATAACAGAGGTTGATGCTGTTAAGATATTGATGGAGAAATTACCTCAGCATTTGTTGCTCTTTAAGAATGTTTAAAAAGAATACAGTCTTTACCTTCCTCGTTAGCTTTTTATTGCCACAGGGCATTGAAAAACATTGAAAGCCAAATTAAACAAGAATTTTAGAGCAGCTAAAAACATGAATTCATTATTTGGCTCTAATGATGAGCAATGAGCAAACAGACATTCAGTCAGTTAGACAGCTAAATAACTCGATGGATGGGTGAATAGATGGATGACAGGTCCCGAAAGAGGGGGGCGGTTGGGAGTGGGCGGTAATGGTAATGAGCTGTGTGTTGATTTGATGTACCGCAACACAAAACACAGCAAATATTTGTTTATTGTTAGTTTTTTTTCCTTTTTGCCCCCTGCTTCTTTTAATGTAGTTGTTGTACGCACAAATTACGCAAAAATTAAATTGCAATTAACTGGAAATTATATCGGTAATTATGCATATGAAAGTCATAAACAAATATGCAACACTTATTGCGCATTGGCAAACAGACCAAACAAAATTGTTGAAATTTTCTCTGGCGGCGCTCAACTAATGCGCATAGTTTATTTAAACGAACTGGTTTAAATGACCGCATTTGCATGGGCTTGGATAAAGAAAAATATATATAAACAGAAATTAGCTAAATATATCTAATCCTTTGCGGTCAAAAGTGAGTACCAAGGCGGGGTTTATTTTTTGGAAAACTCTACTTTTAAGTGGAAAAATGATACAAAAATCAAAAATATAAAGAAAAACGAAAAACGTGTTTTGCATAGTCTGCGAGAAATCGCTGGTTCAAATTTTGCAGTAATTGTGCATTTTTATAATTTAATGCATGGGACACGATTGGAGAGACTTTGTAAATTAAGTTAAAGTTGAGATATATACAAACAATAATGAGACCCCTTTAGAGTTCTTTTTATCCTTTACAAGGCAACGACGGGTAATCTATATAATTTTATAATTCTAATTTTATAGAATAGATAACAGAATGTCTGACCTGAACTCTTTTTCAAAAAACATTTATATGTTATATTTATTATATTGCGTTATAATATTAAAAATTATTTATATTAGTATATTATTTTATAAGTATAAAAGCTTAACACTCGAGTTAATTTATGCAAAGTATTTAATATGTGGGTCAATTAAAAACAGGTGACATTACGAACAGCTGGGCAGATGTTTTATAGAATTAAAAAATAAAAGAGAAGAAAGTTTAATGAACCCTTTAAATAAATGTATTTATAATATGTGTGAACATTTCATGAATACAACTTAAAAAACAAAACAGCGCGAAGGCGCAATTGCCACAACACACTTTACAACAACATCAGCAACAAGAAAAGTATATGAATATTCAGATTTCAGCTGTTTTCCGAGTGTAAAACGAATATATTTTTAATTTGCAGAGCAAATGAGAACAGGTTTGAACTGCATCTATGATATAAAGAAAATATTTTGGTGCGAATCGCGCACAGAAAATAAACTGTTAACTAAAGCAAAAACAAAAATAAAGAATCGCATGTGTGTGTGGGAAAAGTTCTGTTTTTCTTTTCATTTTTTTTTTTTTTTTTGGCAATTGTTGCTCTTACAGGAAGAAGCAGAGCAGAAGCGACAACAACTAAGCGAAACCAACTGAGGCGCAACGAAAATGCTAATTAATGTGATTATGTTGCCATTTAAATTGTTAAACAATTGTTTAGCGATTAGTCAGGCGTCAAGAATGACGCAGACGCTAGGAGCAGGGGGAAGAGGAGTGATGGCCAGGGGTTGCGCCGCACGATGATAAATTGTTGTAAAAGTGCAGCAGCAAACGGGGCGCCAATTTGATGCCAAAAGTTTCGCCATCAAGCGAGAGCAGCAAGTGAAAAGTTGCAAAAATTACACATACGCCGCGTGTGGCAGCCAGGCAGGCGCAGGGCATGGCTGGCAAGCGGAAGGCAGTCGCTGAAGAAGCGCAAGTTTAAAGCTTTTGACAAGCGTCGAAAGCGCGTGCCACAAGCTACACACACCTACGCGCACACATACACGCACACCCAACATTTTCACCTGGCAAAACCCGTTAAACTGCCGCAGAATGTGATTTTCTTTCGTACATTTTTTTTTTGGCTCTGCTCTTCTGATAAGCACAGACAAGCGCCACGCCCAGTCGCCCAGTCGCCCACACAGGAAGCCACCTAGTTGCCTGGCTAAACTGACAGCTATAGAGACATTAATGTGACGAGGGTTTTAGGAGTTGGGGTTCGGCTGGGAGGAGGGGGTCTTGCTCTCAACACGAAAAAGTTGCGGAAAATTACATCACGGGTTGAGCAGCAAAAAAATATATAAGAAAAAACAAATTTCTTGGGAATGCCAAAGATTAAATACCCTATTAGACCTATATAATCTAAGCCTCTTCCCGATTTCATGCAATAAACTAGACTAATTGTTATAAAAGTCGCATATTGAGTAGATGTTGTTTATATATATGTGAGGAACTTGGAGTTTTCCTAAGGTTTTCAAAGAGTTGCCAGACATTCTGTCAGCGGCCAACACATATCTAAGTAGTTGCGGTATTATATGGGTGTTAGAACCAGCACCCTCTAAATAGATATATCAGCCAAGTATAACTTGAAGACAACTAAAATACTTTAGGGACTAGTCTCTGCATATCGATTGATGCTGATCAGAATTAGATGCATACTCTATTAATTCAGAGATGCCTTCTTCCAAGCTCTATGCTAGGGTATAAATACGAAATCAGTACATGTCTGTGGCTGGCCAAAAAAAAACTGAAAAAACTCGGCAAAAAAGGTGCTGAAATCTGTGCATGCTACACACACCCTCGCAGCCCCCGCAACCCCCCTCCCATACCCATCCTTCCGCGCACAACCAAAAATCTAACCCCTGTGGAGCTGTTTGCGCGGCATGATACCGAATGCGGCGTGTGGCAAGAGGACTGCGAGATCAGGGAAGTGTGGCAAAGGGGCTTCTGCGGCGGCTGCCACTTTAAGTTGCACGTCATATGCTCAAGATTTATACAGTTACGTGTCCGACATTTGCACGAGCTGCACTAAAAATCAGGTAGCTATCGCAAATAGAGGTTAGTTTAGATAAGCAGTAACAGCCGCATTGTTTGCTTAACAATTAGTCGAAAGCAACTCTTAACTTTGATTATAGAGATTATAAAAAGAAGCACCTCAGAAAGATTGTCGAGATTGCCTACAGAGCAGATATTATTAGATTTTTATATAAATACAGCTGCAGAGATTATCAACTGATTTGATGAACTTGTGAGCTAGGTAAGGGCAAAAGTTGGGCCTATTCAAATAAAATAGGATAGAAGAGACTATGGAATAAGAAGATAAGATTTGATGCTCTTGAGAGCTTACTAGATAAAATATCTCTAAATTGCCATAACATGCTCTCTTCAAAGAAATCTGATTTCTAGCGAAGAGAGTTCTGATATTTAAGAAATATTATTAATTAAATACAAATCGGTATCGATAACCAATAGAAAATATATATAAATGTTTTAACCGATCTAGTTAAGGAGAGTTAAAAACGATCTCAGACAAGATATATTGAGTAATAATCTTTAACAATATTTTTAACATAGAATAAATTCGACAAAGTTATCGATGGTATATATTTGAACTACATATGATAGTTTAATTACTATTGATAGTATCGATTTCTGTTATTATATATTCTTTATGTTGAAAGCACGCGCACATAAAATATATCAATATTGTTATCCACATACACATAGATTCTATAGTTAAAATCCAGCAAACACAAAACATATTACCTAGTTCAATATCAATAATTTACTTTTCTTATAGAATTCATTTCTTACTGTAACACTAGTTGGTTATCGAAAACGTATATTTTAATTAGATTGGATAGTTTCGATTGATATATATGTTCTCTAGGTTATAAATAGATAATTGGTGTAGAGTCAATATTGATAGTACAATTAACTGCGACATTGCGGCAATGAAAAGATCAAATCGAACTATGGAAAGAGCAAAACAAAAAAAATAAATAAAAAGGCCGCAATCACAAATTGAGGAGAGCACTTGAAGTGCCGATAAGAATGTTCGTTAGGGAGGGGGCTCCCGCTGTATGTTACCTTTGCCACTCTGTCGCTTTCAATGAAATTAACTTTTGGTGTACGAGTCGAGATTTCCTTAACAACAATATTTGTTGACTTTTTCTATGACGGCGATGGCTCAATTATTGATTTTGTATTGTGTCGTTCTTCTTGTTGTTCTTCTTCTTTCGTCGAAAGGTAAATAGAAAATAGAACACCTCGCTGCGAATGAAATGAGTACTCGATAATTGATTTGTAGCCGGAAGAGCTCCGGGCGCAACAATTGAACTGACAATGGCAATCAATTTCCATTATTGTGAGGTTGGCTAATTGAAAGTTGTTGAGATCTGGTCGCACCGTACGGTGCGTTATCGCAGATGGCAAATGCTTGATTTCAGGGCAAGCGGCCTGTCTATCTGTGTCCATCTCTGTCTGTCTTTCCGACTCTCTGCGTTCCCATTTCCTGTAGTTATCGTACCCATATCAAATGTTTTTCCTTTTCATTTTTCCTGTCTTCTTGTAATGAAAAACTTTGGCCAGTCGCTCTATCATAAATAATTCAATTTTACAGCATACTTTTCGGTGGAAACAAGAATTACAAGACCACGAACAGGAGGGCGGGAGTTGCAGCGAAAAAAAAAGAGAAAAAAAGAAAATAAAGCAAACCACAAAATGCGAGTTGGCAAACGAAACGAATGTTAAAGTTCACACAGTTTTGCTTCACTACACAAATATATTAAATTTCGATTTGGGCGAACTCCGACTCCGGCTTCGAATCGAACCCAAATCCGATACTGAATCCATGGGCACGTGCGTTAACCTTTGACATATGAGCTGGCTGGCAACCATCAAACATATTTTATGTATTAAGGATATGCGCGAGAGAGACTGGGAGAGAGTGAGAGGGGAAGGGGGCGCTAAAGGACCCTTAGCACACAGCGAGACAGCGTACAAAACGCCCACGCTGACATGCATATAAAAAAAAACCAAAGGGAAAAAATACATAAAAAATACAACATTGCCAAAATACAAAGGGGCAAGTGGGAGTGAGCGGGCGGGGAAGGGGTGGAGCTGCTCGGGCGGGTGTGGCAACAAAAAATCACGTTACAACACTGTCAGAGGACACCACACGCCGAGCACATATCGAAGTTGCCCCCAGAGAGTGGGAGAGAGAAAGAGAGAGAGAGCGAGACACAAACCTCTCTCTCTCTCTCTCTCTCTGTGTATTCGCCTTCTCTCTGGGGAAATCAAAACAGAACAAAATGGCATCTTTAAGAGCTTAAATTTGTATAAAATTGCCGCTCATAAAACCCAAAAGCTGTGCTAAGCAGCCTCCGTCGCACAAAGGTGTCGCACTGTCTGGCAACTCCCCTCGAACACAGCCCTGCCTTTCACCAGTCTGGCAAGGTGTCATCGCTTATAATAACAATATAAACACATGGTTAAGTTCCCCTCTCACCCCTCTCCATCACTCTGCTGTCAGTTGATTGCATTGTAAATGCTCTTCAAGCCACATAAAACTCAACGAGTTGACTTCTTTTCAGCTTCTTCTACTACTTCTTTTTCTTCTGCCTCATCGACGAGAAAGTGTCAGTAAGAGCTTAGGATTGCCAATGGGGCATACAACAGCTGGGATTTCTTTGAGTGAAAGGTACAAGTTGTGCTTAGACTAAATAACATTGAATACGGCGCTTTGTTCAACTTTTGTCTGCTCAATCGAAACTCTAAAAATGTAAATAGTTAAATAGGTCCATAAGCTCAACCTCACATAACTCAACTTCAAATAACTGTTGGACTTTACAAATATGTTGTATGTGTACACTTCGTTCAATTATCTATTGATTAAAAACAATTTTTAGAGCTGAATTTGAGAATGAAAAAAGTGCACACACAAAAAGAAAAAGCTGCCAAACAGTTTTGCCACCGCAATTTGCACTTTGGCACGTCTGGCCAGACGACGACCCGACCACAAAACAGAACTTTGTCTGGCTAATATGTGTCGTTAGATCTTAAAAATAAAAAAAGTGGGCAACACTGTGTCTGAAAAGCAAACAAAAAACTCAAATCGATATCGAATCAAACTTTAACAAAACAAAAAAAAAAAACCTTTTAAAAGCTATAAAAAGCAGTTCAACGCGTTTCATTCAATTGAGCTTGACTAAGCGAGCGAGAGAGAGAGAGGGAGAGAGTCGGAGAGAGAGAGAGAGAGAGACTAACTTAGTTTTAAGAGACCTAGAGAAATTCAAAACCAGCAACCGAAAGCCTCAATAAACACAAACGTCAAATGGATATATGCGAATGTCTATTGAAACGAGTGAAATTTTAGATCCCCCATAGAGCATAACCCCCTTCCCACCTCCCACCATCCACCATGCACACACACACACACACACACACACACGCTCAGCAAATCCATTTAGCATATGGGCACGCACACAAAGACAGCAGCTTGCAGCTGGTCTCAAGCATAATAAGCCCAAAGCAAATGCTTTGATTTTCCAACAAGAGGCGACTGCACAAATTGGAAGGTTTTTCCATTTCAGACACAGACCCAAGCGCAAGTCGCAGTCCGGAGCGGGACCGGAGCGGACCGGACGACGACACGACTGAGTGTGCGAGGGTGACAAAACCTAATAAAATTTAATTAAACTCAATCAAAATCCATTTAAGGCGCACAAAAAGCAAACGAACAGACCGACCTATTCATATATGTGCCCAAAGCAAGTGGAAGTCGGCCAGGGGCACTGCCGGGGGTGTGTGTGTGTGTGTATGTGGGGAGGAGGGGTGGGGTTTGCACACTTGTGGGTGCATTTGCAAGTGGAGCGCTTTAATTGAATTTTCAGTGCGATCTCTTAACATCGTGAACTGCACAAAAACGGAAATGAAAATGATGTCATTTATTTGTTTAAGTGGGTTTTCTCTCTTTTTTTTTTTCGGTTGACATTTTTCATAAGCAAATACACAGACCGAAACAGAGAGAGGGAGAGAAATTAATTGAAACGCAGGCGGGCTGCACCTGTTGACGGACAAAAGCTGATTAGCTTGCAGCCGCCGAGCGGAATTCAATTAACAATTGCAGCAATTGCAATAAACGAAACGATTTCTCAACCAATCCAAGCTTTGCACATACACACACACACACACACACACACACCCATGTGCGTACACTCAACAAAACGTGTGGGCTACAAATGAAAGCAAAATCCTCTTTTAAAACCTGGTCTTTGATCCATTTTAAAATTCAATTTATGTCATATCTTAATGTTTGCCGCTTGCACCAGCTGCATTTGCATAGAACTTGAGCTATCTGTTCTCTCAGTGTACACTTCTCCCACATATCTATGTGTATATAAATACATTCATAAATGGATGATTTCCACTGTCATGTTGTACAATATGCCGGCCCTCAGTGTCTGTGCATCTGTTTGTTTGCTTAATTTAATTTACCGAACACAATGTTGAGGGATGTTGATGACGATGTTGATAACATTGAGCAGCATAGAGGAGGGTGGGAGGGGAGTTAGAGGTGATGGAGAGTGCTGGGAGAGGTCAATTTACTTGTTAGCGCACAAATCAAAGCGCTGTGGTAAAGCGGCGACTACGGACTAAACATATATATAGATATATGCGAGGCCTGAGTAGAAACACCCCTCAGAGAAGAGAACTCTTGAATTATGGCAGCTATCCGCAACTGAATTAAATAACCAGGCAGGGTGCAAGGGGGGTTGTTATTTCTATTGGCCGACATTTGTGCTCAAGTTCTATTCTAGTTTTAAGTAGCTGTCAAATTAGGTTGTCCGGCTACTAAAATATTTGTTGGACTAATAAACAGAGGCAGGAAAAGAAACACAAACACATGCCAAATGCAGGCTAAACATGTGTGTATAAGAAATACCTTTATCTATATACTTTTTTATATATACATATATATGTATACATGTCTCGGGCGTCTCGTTATTTTGAACAATGTGTAAATTGCTTTCCATGCATATTTTCATTTTTCTCGCTTGCTCAATATATTTGATATGCTGCTTTTCTCGTTCAAAACTAAAGATACCCAGAATATTTGCCGCAAGCGTAGGAAAAATCATTTTTCCAAATTATAAAAATACATTTTTACCTCAACGCAGCTGACGTTGGCAGCGCTGCTAGCGTGCAGGTGTGCGCCCATATATTTTTAGTCGCTGTCGCTGTCGCTGTCGCTGTCGCTGCCGCAGTCGCAGTCGACGTCGCTGCCGGCATGCTGCGCACCACTCGACTGCTTATTATAATTTTTTGTGGCTTTCAGATCTAGCTAGATATATTTTCGTATTTTTTTTCGTTTGCTTTCGACTGTTTAGTGAGTAATTAACAAGCAAGGCGCAAAAAAAGGCTAAAAACAGCCAGAAAGTATATTGCAGCTGGCAAAACTGAATGAAGAGGCCTGAACTCCGCCCCAAACCCCGCTGTTGCTTTTGGGTTGGGCTCGTTTTTTTTTTTTTTTTTTATTTTGCAGGGCATCCAAGAGACCGCGTGCAGAACGAAACGCCATTTCGTTTAACTAGACATTAATAATATGCCTTCAACTGAAGAACCACAGAGCCGAGAGCCCCATTTATAAAGCAGCCAGTAGCAGAAAGGCACATGGCGAAACAAAACAAAGAATACCTTTAGTAAAATAAAAATTAATAATAATAATTATAAATACAATAAGTACTGTACACACATCATATTGCAGCATATTGTTAACTAAATTTAGCTCAAGGCAAGTTTTGTCGGTTTGCGCTGCTTGAGTTTATTTATTTATTTCAGTTCAGTTCATTTCTTGGTTTGTTTTTTTGATACCCTATGTTGGCTAAAATGGGTATGATGTATTGTATATATTCTTGATGAACATTACAAGTTCATCTGAACGGATCTAGGACTTTTTCTCATTTTGGATTGGTTCTCACTAAAATGTTTATATTGGACTACAAGGACGGATGCGACTCATGAACTTATTTCATATTGAAGGAAAATAGTCTTCTCAATTAGGAGAACGAGCTGAGTCTATCTTATAAGAGCTAGAGAGCGAGAGCAGAATTATTCACTTTATGATTCTTTCACAATACCTACTAACAATTTTATAAAGATCGGACTACAAGCACCGATAGTGATCTCGAACTTAGTTCGCGCTTAAAGAAAATAAAGTCTTACAACTGAATTCAGCTAGAAAAACTAGAATTTATCACTTTTTGTTAATGCAGCCACTAAAGGAATAAAAAACCTTTTTGTAAAAGTTAAAAATGTCCTTCAGTTATTCACATTAATTTATTTATACCTAGGGTATTTTATCTTCGACATTGCGCATATATTTATTTACTTAACGCCTTTTCCTCTCATTGTTTTAGTAATAAGCGACTAAGTGGAATGCAATTCATGGTAATGCATAGTATGTCAATTGATATGAGGTTAATTAACTTTTGCTACCGCCTTTTAAAAGCTTTAGATTAAGAAATTACACTCAAACAAAAGCTGGAGTAGCAAACGGAATAACATTTTGTCGACTTAACTGGGTTAGGAGCCAAACGAGTTCTCGACTGACGTCAAGCGAACCAAATTGCGTCCGTTAAAGATTCACAAATCCTCAAAAAAAAAAAAAACAAAAGCCCAGAGAAATGTGGATGCTGACTAAAAACTAGTTTCAACATAAAATTGTTGTTGTTTTTATCAGCTAATGGAACTAGTTCCAGCAACAATTGAGATAAAAATACTTGTGCCTTAGTTTTAAGTAGAGTCAAAGACGCGCAGGAGAGGGGGAGGCCACAGCTGAGGCTTTTCCATCGTGTCGGTTGTAAATGGAAACTTACCTGAAAAACAAAAATAGAGAAAAGGAAAAAACGCACGTTAGATATTAAAAATGTACGAAAAAGAGAACAATATTTCGTAAGTTCAAAAATGCAATAAAAACACGAAAATTTATGAAAAATTTACCAAGAAATAAACAGGTCGGGAGCGAGGGGCATGGGCGGGGAAGGGGGCACGGGAGAGCAGAGCAGATAGATAGACAAGTGCTACAACAATTTATGGCTATAAAAATGTTTATTGCTTGTTGCTTGTACGCTGCACACACGAGGAACAGGGGGCGGCGGGTGCAAGTTGAACTAAAATTTGTGGCAGCTACAGCGCACTGTATCTGCATCCTCCCTCCCAACCCCCCCCTGACTAATTCCCCTCCTCTGGTAAGCAAGTAGCTGTGTGAGTTCTTTGGTCAACATTTGACAGGTAGTCCGAGGGGAGCTGACGCCACTTTGCTGTCACTTTGAATAATGCTTCCCCTCATAAATTGTTTTTGCGTGTGAAATGTAGAAACACTCCCCACCTCTCCCCACCATCACCAAAACGATGTCCCTTACGTTTTCCATTCACTTATAATTAGCCGCAAGCTAGCTGTTTCGCGCGTTTTTCAACACTTTTCATGAAAATTTCATTAACAACCGCCATTTGATGAGAGTATCCAATAAGCGCAGGAGGGCGGGAACGGGCCAGAGCCTCAGAAAAAGAAGAAGCACAACTGAAAAAGGGAGCTCAGCGGTCGGTTTAATCCGTCAAACGTTGATGACAACTGCCTCTGTTTCGGATCTGCCAACTCGGCTTAAAGACGCGATATCACGAAAAGCAAAGGGATTCCGCCAGACAAACAACAATAAAAACAACAGTTGGCAGATGAGAAAAAAGTCGAGGAAAATACATTCAAAGAATTTGTAAGATCCCAGCAAATGGGTCAGTTGGACCACAAAACTGTTACAGCCCTTATAATACAGGGAAACTAATGGGTCTGTATCAAATTCTAGACAGAACTCATTTTAAATAAATATTTATTATTTTGATACAATATTTTAGATGCTTTTTTCTCCGATATATTTGCATTTACTATTCGTAAAAACCAGTTTTATGGAGAACTTTCAGATTATATACTTTAAATATAAATGTTTTTCTATTCCAACTATTGTTAGAAGCCTTTTTAATTTCAACTTATTACGATCGTTTTTTTTTTTTTATTATTCTGGCGATGTTTAGTTTTCTTTTCAAGTAATTCTAAATAAAAACTCAAGTATTTTTCACAAAAGTAAAACTCGCTCGCTTAGCTGATATGCTTGCAATCGGTTAGGGCATGATAAAAGCAACAAAGACAACAACAACCAGCAACAATGTTGCCAGCCAGCGCATTGTAAATTTATATACATATGTATATATATTTTAATCAAAATTCTCTTAAATAATTAAAATGCAAATTGTGGGAGCATAAAAATAACAGCAACAAACAAATAACGGGCGCTGCGGCAGACGACGACACGCAAGGACGACAAAGCAACAAAGGACAACACAGCCACAAGCCGAATGATGATATGACAACAGGCAGCAGCAACAACAACAACAGCAACAACAACAGCAACAACAACAGCAAATGCAAATAATAATCAAACCGATGATGATGATCACAATGCTGATGATAATGATGTTTGCCGCTGAGGACGACGACTTTGACAGTTCTTTGTGGTTTTTCGCTCAGCTCCGACAGACAGACCGGCGACAGGCAGAACGACGCCTGAGAAGAAGGGAGATAAAGAACACAACAAAAACAGCAACAAGAACAACAACAGTTAAAGTGTTAACGATTATGATGATGCCGATAATGATGTTGCTGATGATGATTACTGGCTGCTTTCTAAGAAGGGTTGAAAGCGAAGTCGCAGCTATAATACCCTTGCGATATAGTTCTTAATATTCACCACATCACAGTAAAAGTTCCGTTAAACGAACAGCCACTGTTAAGGTATGATTCTCCAGTTATGGGAAAAGCCTGCTCGTTTTGTGCGGAAAGACAAACGACAATTATAGGACATTTTTTGGATTATGGGTGCTTTACCCCTATTAAAAGCTGTCCGTATTATATATTACTGTACACAGCTGTCCGATATGGTCTATATCCGCTTTATATTCAGATTGTTGCTGTCTTGAAAACAAAGTAAGGCTCTTAAGCGCTGAGTCTTGTTAAACTACAAAAAAACAAAGAAGTTACTCATGAAAAAGTCATATCATTCGCATAGATATACGATATAGGGGTCAAATGCTGATAAGATATTGCTCGTATAGGACGCATAAACTTATGAATTTTAGTGATATAGTGGTTGGTTCCGGCATTTATATTTACTAAAATATAAATGAAAATATACCAAAAGCTACAAAAAATACCGATCTACCACAGTTTCATTAGACTAACTTCGCAGTTAGTTATATCGACGTGTCCGTTGATGCTGTTCATGAATATATATATATATATATATACACCTTAAAAGATAGCACATTTTATGAGAAACTTAAAGAGCTGCTAAATAAATATATCACATGGCAGCTGCACGAGCGCCACTCCAAATGGGCCCCATCCAACCGCTGTCCGTATTAATGAAGTTTGTGCACACACACACACACACACACACTCACACACACGTAGACACGTGACACAAGCTTTGCATGCTCAAAAAGGGTTGCTTTTGCTTTGCCAAGCCGAATCCCTTCACCCGGCTTCCATCGCCCTCTCACAAAAAGGAACGGTAGAGCCAAAGTGCGAGCGGCACGTGTGCTCTTCAATGGAGTCCCACGCGCGCTGTCTCTCCCTCTCTCTCTCTCTCTCTCTCTCTCTCTGCTCCTTCGATGAGGTCTGTGAATGTTGTGTTCATTAAGCTGCTTATTATGTTTGCACTTAAAAATTCATATGTGACTATGGCAGCAAATTGTGTGTGTCCCGCAAATTTTTAGTTGCTCTTGCTGTCTCTCTCACTCGCCCACACTCTCTCTCACTTTCTCGCTCTTTCTGTGTGTCCTTCAAAGTTGAAATTATTAGCATACTTAAGGGCTGGGCTTTAAGGATTTGAAAATGTAATTAGGACAATGGGACACATGTCGCCTTTTTATAGTTATTTTGCATTGTAATTAGGGTTTAATTTTCTGCCCCTAGCTGTTGCTTCTTCCTCTTCCACCTGCTTGTTATTTTGCTGTAAGGACATGTGCTGTCCGCCCCCAGCCCACACATCATTTCATTATATTATAAGCCTCACTTTTTATATAAATATTAAACTAAGCCCATGAAATTAATATTCTCACATTTATCAGGCCAGGGGCTTAGAGTTCCAGGAAGGGTGGGGGGGCGCTCTGCACTTGCCAAGTGAAATGTTTGCTGTAAAAGAAGCTGTCTAAAATAAAGCGCAAAACAGTCGACCGCAAAACATTTCGTTAGTCTTATCAAGTGGTTAAACTACCAGCAAGCGATTCCTCCATGTGAAATGCGCCAGTTATTCAAGAGAGAGAAACCTTAAGCTAAGTGTAGCCCCAAATTGGCTTAACAAGTGTTTAGATTTAGGGAATATTCATTTATTAGATTTGTTTTATTCCAGCCTTAAAAGCGAGTCATCGATTAAGCTGTGCTACTGATAGCATTTACTAGAGCAGGGAGAAACTTTAAGTTAAACGAAGCCGCAAGCTAGCTAAGTTAAAAATTTGTTTAGGAGTACGAACTCTTGCTGTCTGCAATTTGGTGGGTTGCAGCTCTAGAAGGTAGTTTATATCTATGTAGCTGTGCTATCGATAAGGGAGAAACTTTAATGTGGCGTGAAGATATAGGCGGTGAGACACATGCTAAACGTTAACGAGAAGATTCTGTAGACGAAAATAAGGATATTAGTAATATCGATAAGCAGCCCTACTTTAACAGCAACAGTTTAAGCGGTTACGTTAACAGCGTCACTTTAACATTTTCTTGTACATTGCGGTTAGCATCTCTACAGACTACTTCAGCTAATAACCGAAGCTTCTTCACGCTCTACCTCTCCCTATCTACACTGCTCCCACATAAATCACTCACTATCGTCCTTACAGCATTTACCTTTAACTGAGTGCCTGCCAACAATTTTCCACTGCACGGCTCAGTGAACCTCGACTCCGCATACCAAAAGTGGCCTTCAATTCAATAAGAAAAGAGAAAACAAACAACAACAAAAATGGCGAGAAAAATGAAGAAGCAAAGCGAGAAGCGAAAAATGCAAAGGCGCTGTAATGTTAATGTTCATAACCGAGTAACGACGGAATGGAACAAATGCCAAACAATGAGTGTAAAGTGTATTTAAAGTCTGGCAAGGACAAAGGACGCGAGCCAGAAAAATGAGAAGCAGGCGGCAGGAGCCGCAGCTGCCGAGGGTTGTCTGATAGACGAAAACAGAAGTGAGAAGAGAGAGCGGAAAAGAGAGAATTAAACAGCGAGTGGGAGGCAAAGTTTATTTAAGCGAAAATGTAATTTTATGCTTTTTAATTGAGCGAATATGCGTGTAACATGTGCAGGGCGCAAAGATGGGGCAAAGACAACGTCCGATGACACAGTGGAGTGTCAAAAAAAGGGGAGGTGGGTACGGGAGGCAGGGTTGGGTGCATGGCGAGTGTTTGTTTGGGGGGCGTGTCGCTGCGGCTGGGCGTCAAGTTGATGAGTTTGCGATGCATTCGAGCGTCACATGAATACAAAGTAAACGCTGGACCCGGCGCTGAGAGAGGCTCTGCTGCTAACCTGCTGATGCTGCACATTAACTGGCCCAGTATCAAAGGGGGGTGGGGGTTGGGGCCGCTAATGTATTTAAGCAACTAAAAGTGGCTGAGACAGCAGATGGGGCTGGGCAAGAGGGGAGCAGCAGCAGGCGCACTTTGCTGCCCTGGACCTGATTGCTCGCTCGCTTGATGAAAAGCAATAAAAATGCAACATTATTAATCATCATCAATCAATGTCATCCATCAAAAATGCGGCAAGTCGAGGCGACGCATCGTTTATGAACCTTCTTTTGTTCTTCTGCTTCTTCTGCTGCTGCTGCTGCTGCTGCTGATGCTGCTCTGCCCTGTCCCATTATCATCATCAACCGCTCTTTTCTACGTCTAGTTCCGCCCTCAGGCGAGGCTGCCAGACAGGCTGGAGACAGTGCAGAGACGAGGGAGTGGCGACTAGTGGGCGTGCCAGTGAGAGCTATGACACTTTAATAGTTTCCGAGACACATTTGCATTTAAATGGAGAGAAGCGTAAGCATAGGGAGCTCAACAGATGCTGTTGTTAACATAATGCATGTTATGTTAACTGGCTTGCATTGATAGTCTCATTTGTTCAGGTTAACAGCGCTTAACAGTATTCCTTTAATAACGTGAGTTTGAAGGCGCGACTCTAACGTTAACATTTTATGTTTAACAGACTGGTCAACTGTAGCAGAGTCCACTTAACAATAGCATGTTTATGTTTAAATTAATTTCTTAATAGCAAAAACAACATCTTATCCATAAGAAACACATCTACTGTTAAGATATTTTTCTCAATAAAGTGCTATGTTGTGCAGAGCAATTAGGAGACAGCTGTTAAAAACACTATTAACATTAACAGTTACCTAGCTGTGTACTTAGCATACTTAACAGAATGTTAACGTTATGCTTATCTCATTTTGAGGCGGTATTAATAAGTTTCACAGAACATCCGTTTCTTTTTTTTTCTAAGTTTTATTGACACACATTAAGCAGCCCATTAAACTCGAATTTATCAAAGACAGCTTAAAATCAATAATGGAATTCAATAGAATTAATCAATTCACACGAATACGAATACTAATCTTGTTAGTTTAAAATAAAACCCATACTGAATGAAACGACAAATCAGACCACGTTTTGTTGTGTTGAACTTGACCCTAGGCATAAGCATTTGAACATCAGCAAAAGATCTTAGATTTTATCGGGGGTCCATTAGAGAGGGGGTCAATTTGAGAGGGAATCTATTAGAGCATACTTAAAACTATTTTGCGTCTTAGCTTTAAATCGCTTTTTATGCATATTAATAGAAAAATCTAGTATAGATTTTTGCTCAGCTTAGAGCAGAGTTGCCAGCCTGCAAAAAGTTCCAATTGAATGGGTGGGTTTACAATATGCAGACACTATAAATATTACACGAGTGTTGGACCAATAAACTATTAAAAAGTCACAAAAGGTGGCGCTGCTGTGCAAAAGTTTTCTATCAAGTTTCTGTAACCGAAACGAAAACCGAAACAGAACACAAAATGCAGTAACTGTAAATTTGTTTCCAAGTAAAACAAAACAAAAGACGCAATGCAAGAAACAAACAGGTAAAGAACAAGACACGACACAACACGACACGAATTGGGCAACTGACAAGTCGAGTGGGTTCGAGAGGGGTCCAGAGGGGGGAGGGCGGCCAGCTAAAGTAGGTAGCAGACTGAACGACTGAGGGACTGAGGGACGAGTACTTCAAGTATTTTGTATGTCAATTGCTATTCAAGAAGTCACGACAAAGAAGAAGCAGCGGAGAAAGAAGCAGATGATAGCAGCTCGCAGTGGGTGCTGGCAGATTGCTGCAGCAAGCGATGTACGGGGAGAGGGGCGGTGGTGAAGTGCCGCAAAGTTTATAAGCTGAGTGTTTTTGTTTTTTTTTGGTTTTTTTTTTTTTTTTTTTTTGGAAGTCAAGAAGTTTTCAAAGCAGCGCGGCAGAGGCGGAGCTTGGAGGGGGCGGCAGACACAACGGTAACTCAGTTTGTTAATTAAATTCACGTTGGGAAAACAGCAACAAAAAAAATTTAAAATAAAAAAAACAAAAAGTTGAATAAATTTATATATGCAAGTAACGAAAAAGGTGTCATGATGTAATCTTTGCGAAGCGTGTGCCAAGTTCAAAGAGCTGAAACAAAATAAAGAAGAAGCAGGCCACAATCTGCACTTGTCTTCTGCGACTGGGCGGTTTGTCAGGTCCGCTCATGTGTTAATTAAGGCATAATTTATGCACTTCGGTCTTAGCTCAATCTTGTGTTTACACTATTTTTGCCGTGCCCCCGTCTTAAATTAACATTTTTTTGCCGTGTTCTTTGAGCCTTCCTTTCTTTCGTTTGGACATTGACTTTCTTGGCCAAGTTCATTGACTTTGGCTTTTGAGCGTTCTTTTTTTTTTTTGTTATTAAATCTTGTTGCAGCCCGACTTTCATTTAGTTGCCGCTTTTTGCTTAATTTTATTGATCGCTTTCCAAATGACATTCATTGCGGTTTTTTCGGCGCTTTCCATGCGTGTTGGAAAACCTTTCGAAAGTGACAGGCAGCTCATGTGATTGGCAGCTAGTTATTTCAGGGGGTTCGAACTATTGACCCTAATCTAGTTTCGCAAAAAAGTGAACGATTGACCTTTCTTAATGGAGATTGTTATTGGATTTTTCTTGCTCTGATAGTGCAATACACTTTTACGCACTTTCCATGGCAAACCTTTCAATTCCACTTTGTTCCACTTAATATGAAGTGTGCCTGCTTTCAATCAGGCCTAAGAAAGCTCGTTTGTTTCTACTCCATTTCGTTCCATACACATTCAAATTCACCTCTTCCCCATTTTTAAAATAAGGCACTTTCTCACTGCGCAATGAATAATCACTTTCCAAATCCAATTCGCTCCAATTCCATTTTGTTCCAACTGCATACTTAAGAAAACTTCTTTAACTTTTCATGTTTCATTTCCATGTTGAATGATAGCAGCTACACTTATTATAGGGCTTGCGTTTTCCTTCAATCAGGCAAGTAAGAAAAATATATCATATTCTGCTTGTTCTTCACATTTAGCCTGTTTGTTTTCAATTTCAATTAGGTATCTGATCAATTACCAGTTTCGACAATTACGAACTTCAACTCATTATCCAAATTCCTCGTTCCAATTCCAGCCTGTGCCAACTGCATACCCCATAAAGCCTCTACCACAACTCTTTCCCATTTGTTTGCATTTTTAGCGGATAATCCATTTATGCTCATGCTCTCCGTTTAGATTAAAGACTCTTGATAACCTTTCATTACACCAAGACTTTTCATGTGCTTTAAGTTGACTAGTTTCTAATTTTCTTGCAGCGTATTTCCTTTCCACCTGAAAATCTGGGCTAGTCCGCACACACGTACTTTCCTTGACATGCCAACACCCTTCTATTCAAAAACTCTGTGCTCATTAGTTCGCACAGTTCTCATCATTCATTAGCCGCACGTTTCTGGCGGACAAACAACAAAACAATACGAATAAATAAAAACCTGACTCACATATTTCGCTAAAGCCCGCGAAGAAAGCAACAAAAAGAAGAAATTTAACAAAAGAGCAAAGAAACCGCAACACAACAAAATAAATTACAAGAAAGAAAATAAATAAACATAAACAAATGTTAACCCAGTTTCTTTATTGTCACGTTGAATGAAACTCATTTAAAACTGGCAAAGATTTGAATATTATTTGAATTAAGTAAAATATTTCCCAAAAATCTAGTAATATTTTATGTAGTTTCTTAAATTTCCATCTCCAACACAATTTCTATAACAATCTGTCAGCTGAATGCCCCGCTGATTGACTGTCGCGACAGACTAAACGGAACCTACGTCTGTGTTTATCTCTTTGGTCAAAACTACAAACAAGTTGCCTAATACGCCCACCATCTGACTGCATTCAGCAGAGAGAGTTAGAGGGGGGTCAGAGCTCTACCTGGTGAAAATTCCAAGAGGCCAGCGCAAAATATTGTCTGTTAAATGAGCGACACTTATTTTTGTGTAGATTTTCATTTTTCTTTTTCAACTTTTCTCGGTTTTTCTTTTCATTTTGCTGTCGCGCCGCTTTTCACACTTTTCACACTTTGCCTGTTGACACTTGCTTGATAAATTTGTTTTTAGCTTGTCAGAGGAGGGACGGGGAGGTGGGTGTTAGACGAGTGGTAAGGAGGGGTGGGACGGCTGCGTTACTTAAGCATATGTCAAATGGATTTGTTGGCAATTCTACGGGAAATGTGTGTGACTAATAATGAGATGAAACAGATAGGCAAAAACTAAAAAAAAATAAGAGAATTTTGATGGAAAATACAAAAAAAAAAATGATTTGAAGAGGGAATCTTTAAAGGAATTAACTGTAAGCATAGGCTATATAAATTGTCTATAATTAGAAAATGGATACGATTTAAATAGATTAAAATATAATTTTATCACCAGCTTCAATAGAATTTCACTCGAGTAACATTTTAGGCATATATAAATAAATTAAGCATCAGGTAGTAGAAATACAATTATTTACAACTTCAATAATCTTCGGCTCAGGGAATATTTTAGCGATGTTTGATATAGAGTCAAGTTCCATCTGCTAGAGAACTTAAGATACTTCTGATACTCGAAAATTAAGAAGTAAACATATAAAATGGTTTCTTTATATTCACCATAATAGTTATAGAGAACTTAATATTTGATAGACGATTAAAGATTCTAAAGATATTGTCATAAACAACTGCTGATAGATCGGAATAATGTTTATAAGAAAATAAACACATACACATTTGGAGTGTACTGCACTCCAAAGTTGACGGAAATACAGATACATATAGAATGTAATACTCTAGAGTTCAATTATGATTATTTTCTAGATCTTCGGTACAGGAAATATAATAATGAATTTAATTTCCATCAGTGTGCCATAATATATTTCTTTCTTCAAATTGATATTATTTTTATATAGTTCTACTTTAAGAATTACATCCTGCATTCCTTCTGATTACAGGGTCAATAAACTTTCCTCTTACTTTTACATTGGCTTTGGGTCAGTTTTTTAGCTTCGTGGCTAAGCTTACAATTTGCAGCCTTGTTTATTCCTAAAATGTGGGTCTGTCCACCCGATTGTCAGCTGCTTGAGCGGCCGCTTTGACTGGCAGTTTCAATTTGCACTAACTTTAACTACAGGTCAAAATGGCAAATGCGCAGACCGGAGAAATGGAGTGGGGAGAGAGAGAGGGGTTTAGCTTGGGTTAAGCAGAGCAAAACAATTTATATAAAGCGCTGTGGCAGAAAAAAGGCCCAAGTGACGCCTTTCTTAAGGTATTAAGGTCAAACGCGTTAAACCAAAGCAAGAGCAAAACCAAAACCAAAACAACAAAACGACAAAACAGGTAATACAAACAGGCAGCAAGAGCAGCAGCAGATTTGCAGCAGCAGCAGCAACCGCAAAGAGCACAGCGCCATGAAAAACAGCAGCAGAAAAAAAGACGAAGATATATATAAAAATAAAACTCAGAACCCAGGCCGAGAACATTGCCAAGTAACGGTAAAGCAAGAGAGTCCAGAGAATTAGGTCAGGCACATGCGAAATGTGCAACGCAAATAATTGGCCAAGTGAGAGAGAGAGAGAGAGGGAGAGAACTTCGCTTAAATGAAAAGAAAGTTAAGAACAGCGCCTCGAAACAGTGGCAACTCTTTGCCTGGGCTTTACCGTTATGTTGACCGCCTTGATTAACGGTACTGCTGCAGAACATTAACCCCTTACCCACTTGCCACTTGCCTCTCATGTGTCCGCGGAACCGGTTACATTTTGCTTTGATCGCCTCTGCAAAACAGAGTTGACACGCATTTGGCAAAAGCAAAAAAAGAAATTATGTCTTGCGTTGAAACTTCCCGCTGATTCTGCTGGAACATAAAAAAAAACTGGTTTTCAATCAGTTCTTTGGTTGGAGTCCAGCTCTGGAGCTTTATAACTGACAAGGCCCTACGAAATCAGGTCCAAGCACAACTTTAATAGCCACATTATTTCAATACCCAAACAGACAAATTTAAATCGAACTGAAATTGAGTTGAAACATTTGGTTCAATGCGCTGTCAGTCTGTTCATTAGAAACAATGTCTTTAATCAGTCATTAGCCAATATTAATGCTCATTAACCGTATTAAATCTAATATTTAGCATAATTTTATTGCATTTTTTTTATAGTATGAAACCACAGCCAGAAACCGGAAATTGCTCAAAACAAAACCAGAAACCAAACTTCCGTTTGATTGGCCAAAGTAAATGTTTTAAATATTTCGTTGCAGTTAGTTCTCTTCTTCTTTTTATAGTATTTTTGTTGTTTATTTCGATCGCAACTTTTAATTAAATCATTCGATTTGCGCACGAGCAACGTTCACAACAAAATTAGCAAAGTTTTAGATTCAAAGCCACAAAAGAAGAATAAAAAAATACGTTGCTAAACTAATTAAAATTTATAACAATAAATTTGGCGAGTGGCGCAACTGAAGTTTGTTAAAAGCTTCATAGATTGCAGCTCTATGAAAACACTTCTAAGCACCCCTCTTTCACACATTTTGCAACACTTAATGCATCATTATTTTGATTATGATTCAATTGTATTTCAATTGCCTGTTCAACTTTTTAATTGTAGTCGTTTCATATCTTCATTAACTGTTATTCAATTGACTTCTTTTAATTTCAATTCAATCACACTTTCAATTGCGTTTTTTTTTCTTTATATCATTTCATTTTGTTGAATTGTGACAACTTTCTTCCATATATAATGCTTTTTGATTCATATTTTTCTTTAAAGTTAGTTCCAAAAAAGATTTGATGCAGCACATTTATTCCTTGTCAATTCAATTACATGCTTTCAAAGGCACTTTCTTATTTATTTCACTTTCAATTCAGGTCCTCAATAACCAAAATGCATTATATGTATGTTAGTTCAACTATTGTTTCAATTCAATATTGAACAATTAAAGTTCAGTCAATTTTTAATTTTAAATCATTTTAACTACGCTTCAACTTAAATATCAATTCAATTATAGCTTTTCAATTTGAAAATAATTTGATTACAACATTCAATTTCGACTTAGTTTCAACTTCAATGTCAAATCAATTACATTTTCAATTTCAATTGAATTTCAACATGTTTCAACTAAAATTACAATTCAATTTAAGGTTTCAATTCGATTTTCAATATTCAAATAATTCAATCAAATTTCAATTGAATTTTCCTTTTCAATTCAACTTAAACTACTATTTATAATAAATTCATTTAAATATTCACTTTGCTTTCCCATTCAATATTTTTTCAATTCAATTCTACTTGAACTCAGTTTTCAATTTGTTTGAAGCACACCACGTGACACATTAAAAATTCACATTTTTCCTTTTCTTTTATTTTTGATGTTTTAGGTTTTGTTTATGATCTTGACATTTTCCTTACTGGTAGAACTTGCTATGCAGACAGGCAGACAGCAGACAGCAGTCAGCCAGAACGGAATATAAAGATTTCGGACTTGAATAGTAGGCTAGGCTCGAGCAGGCTAGACCAGTCGCTAGTTAATTAAATTGTTTTATGACTTTCGGGCTGGGCTGTATTTGTGTGGGCTCTATGTGATATTCTTTATAGATAAATAGACAAAGCCACATTGCAAATGAATAAACGACTTAAATAATCGCTGATCAATTCGTTTGACATTTTAATTAAATTATTCGAAGCTGTCATAATGTCGAAATTATTTCATTTTGATGCGTTTCGCACTCGCTGCTTATTTTAATAAATAATATACAGTATATTTATTTAGGCATGCCAAAAAAATCTTAGACAATAGCTGTCAGACCTGTTTCTAAATCCAAATTCAAAGCAAAACAAATGTGTGTGCATATATTCTAATTAAATTAACAACTTGTTTTATTGCCCCAAAATCATTCTTCATACATTTTTAAAGAGTTGTATGTGTAAGCTTTTTGAAGCTGAACTAAATGATATTAAATTTATTTATTATGCAAATTTCTGTTAGGCTTAGGTAGACCTTTTTTGTTGGCTACCTTTTTTCCAATGCAAATGGAAAACATTTCTGATTCATTTTCAATGAATTATAAATGTGTTTGTATGAAATACCCAAAGCTAAAACCTAATCGTTGTCTGATCTAATAAATTAAACAATTTACTAGCTCGCCAAAAATAAACGCAATCCAAAATAGCCAAAAAACGGATGACTAAGTTAAAAATAAAAGAATAATAAAAGATGGAATGATATATATATATATATAAATGAATAAATGCTACCTCACAGTTATATATGCCCGATTTGTTGATTTCGGCAATCAGAGCGCGAGTGACTAATGAATTCCCAAGACAACTTAAGATATTGCCTGGTTCACCTGCCAGAAACTTGGCCCACATTGGTAATTTTTGTTTTCGTTTCGAGTGTTTTAATGGGCTGCCAGCTAAAATAGAACGCTATCCAAGCAAATGGTTTTCTAATAGTTTATATCTCCACACACATACACACACGGACACACACTTTAGCCCCACTTTGACCTAATGACGCAAACGGATGACCATCTAGAGATTTGTTTACAGCCAAATAACCAATACACAGATTCCCATTATTATATAACACAGAATGTGAACACTTTACGCGTTTGGTTAGTAAATAAAATATGGAGCCATGTGCGCATATGCATACGCTCGTTTTACCAACAACAGAAAAACCTCCTCCATTAATAGCGTGTGTTTATTTAGAAGAGGGTAGGGCATCTGTGTATATACATATATATATATATACATATATATATATCTTGTTTCTCTAGCCTAAACAAATTACGTACATTGTCACCTACCTGCAAAGAGAGAGAGAGAGAGAGAGGGAAATACAAAAAATGAGTTGTGTATAACTTATTGGATATCTTATCAACAAAATATTTCATATATATAAATTGATTAAAATATAATAATGAAAACCTCTTTCAATTCTGTCGAGAGAATCCCGAGTTACTTACGAGCTGGCAGAACTTGGGTAGGATTTTGATAAGAACTTAACATAATTTAATGAAAACAAGATTTAAACGGTTTTTTAAATGAAATAAAGCGATTTTCAACTCTGCTGAGCTTTGAGAGAGTTAGGGAAAGTTTCCTAAGATTAATTATGATAGATATTATTTGTATACATAGATATAAAGCCTTAACAAAATACTTTGATTTCTGTCGAGCAGTTCCCGAGCTGTTTGGTAACTTATTTAAGTACGGATTGCATTTAATGGAAAATATAGATCTTTGCAACTACAATTTAAAGCGGTTGAGATCCAAATTGATATATAAAGTCGCTTTGGACAGCCTTAATTTGCGTATAAAGAAATTCGCTTGGAATCCACAACAAACTACACGAACTCTACGAGCCGTTTTTTGTAGCCCTTTTCTGGGCGTAGCTTTAAGGCGGGTTACACAAAGAGTTTGGCTGACAGGCTTATTAAATCGCTTGGCATTGTCGACAGCTCCGCGTTGATAGACAGACTCTGGGTGGCAAACAAAGGCTTTTGCGAGAGAGAAGCGGGAGGGGGGCGAGCGGCGAGAGCCTGGCAAACTAGTTAAGCCACAGGGGATAACCAAAAAATCCGCATCAAACGCGCTGCTCATAAATCACGAGGCCTCTTTCAAAAACAAAGGCCAACTGCGACACAGAAAACCAAAACAGGGCAACAAGCTGCGCGGCCACGGCGGAAAGGAGCAGCAGGTCAAGAGTGGGGAGGGGGTAGGGGGTCAACTGCTGGTCGTGTCGCATAGCCTCATAAATATTGACGCGTTTCGTGTGCCGAAAATTGTCGCGCGCGGTTTTTCTCGTTGGGTTATTAAAAAATTCATGGCTTGTAAAATTCCGACAATCCAGAAATATGAAATATTTAAAATGCCTATAAAAGACAAGAAGGAGATCCAAAGCCAACGAATTGGCTGACAGGCGGGCAAAGCGGCTTAAACACACAATCACAGAGAGCGAGAGAGAAAGAGAGCCCCTGGCCTTTTGAGCGCAAAGTTCAGGTCAGGGCAGGAGCGAGCGCGCTTGGCTGGGGTTTTCTGGTCATTGGGCTTTTCCATTTTCATTGGCTGCGTTTGACTGGCGGCCACTCGAAAAATATCATTTACATATCCAGAACGCATCCTTTGCGCCAGGCTCAAATATGCAGGCAAAGCTTTTTCATTTTTTATAAACCAAAAAAAGAATGGGCGGTATTTGGTTTTTCTTTTATATTTTTGCTCATGTGACGCATTTTTTGTATTTATTTATTTATTTATGCCTTATGCCTCAGTTGTTGCGCTGACCACGCGTTGCCCCACTGCCGCCCTTTAAGGACAACCCCCTCTCACCTCTTCACACCGCCCCTTACCCACCTATCTTTGCATTGCGGCCCTTTGAACTCTTTGGTTTCTGGCATTTTGCTTTTTGTTTTTTTTTTTTTAATTTTTTGCTTTTATTGTTGAATTTAACACGTAAATTAAATTAAATGCAATTTTCTTGTTGCAACTTTCAATTTTTTCTCCTTTATCCCCCCACCCCCTCGCCGACTGTATATACATTTCATTTAATTTCAATTTTTAAATTGTAATACAAATATTTCACATATTTTATTGTAGCTTTGAATTTTCATTAAAAAAATGTCTGCATTTTGTTTGTAATTTTTATTTTTAGCTTCAAAGTGCAATTTTCACATATTTTTTAAAGGGATTTTCTGTTTGTAATTTGTTTTTTATGTTTATTTTGGCGCAGATCTCTGCACAAATAGATATTAACAGACCACAACAACAACAACAGCATAATTTAATGGCACATCTGTGAGTTTTTCTCTTCGATTTTTCTTGGGCGTTTTGTTTATGTTTTAATTACGTTTATGCGGTTGATTTATGTAGATGCAAAAGCAGCAGGCGGAGGTGCAAGGGAATTAATGCCTGGCCATAAGCTGCCAGCTGTGTGTGTGTGTGTGTGTGTGTGTGTGTGTGTGTGTGTGTCTTGGCCAATGTTTAGCTAATGGCCAGGGCCAAGGCATTTGGCCTTGAGCGGCGCAACAAGCAGCAAAATGAAGGAAAAGAAATGGAACTGCTAAGAGGAGGGGCACGTGCGGGGTCTGAGGTTCAAGGCATGGAACTATTTCAATTAAAAGTAAAACCCACTCGGCTCCAAAATCCTTATTCATATATATAAATATTTATATGATGGAGTTAGCGTTGTTTTCTTGAATACCCTATTAGATGAAGCATTATAATATTTCATATTGAAATACAATGTTAATAGAGTTTAAGTTCTACGCGATGTCTGAAGCAGTGTTGGCAGCTGGTTTTTTTGAAAAAAATGTTGAAAATGGCTACATTTATTTGCTGAACAATGACTGACCAAATTGTTTAAAATTTCAACTGTTTTTTGCTGACGAACTCCTAAAACATTCTAGCGATCAAAATGGCTTTTTTACAGCTTATAAATAATAAGCTGCATTTCATTTTGTTTTAATTTAATTTAATTTGTTTACCCTATGCAGCTTTTGCATTTCTTGTGTACTCTTGCGGTAGTTCTTGCTTTTAGATCCGCCATTTGTAATACTTTTCCCATTTTTCTTTACCTTTTGGCCCGCATATTTTGGTTCTCCCATTGCCATGATAAATGATTCACATGCATTCTATATGACCGAAGCAGTCATTCATCTATTCGAACACAATCTAACCCAGCATCTATCTACCCATCCATCTACCTATCTAACTTTGGCCCTTTTTTGTATGTTCTGGTGGCCAACAATATGGCAAATATGGCAAAAGAGTTTCTATACAATACGCATCTCCATTTTCTCTCTCTTTCTGTTTGTCTCGCTCTCTCTCTTTCTCTCTCCATCTCTCTCGCTGTCCAGCTTGTATCTAATATGACCATCGAAAAGTTTTGTGCTTCTTGTTGTTATTGCAACTTGTCAGTTTCGGCGCAAAGACCATCAATTTACTTAGCTTTATTATGTGCACACGCAGTGGGGAGTAGCGCACCACGCCCCACTCCCTCCCCCCGCTGAATATTATAAGGTCTCTTTTTTTTTAGGGGGTTATGCGCTCCATTTTCTATGGGCGCCTGGCCCTTTTGTTTACGCTTTGCACGCAATGCATAAAAGCAAACAACAACACCAAAAAAAGGAGCAAAAATATATCGGAAAATCGTTTCCTATGCAAGTGTCGTAGTGGCATGCAACCGCCAGCACCTCCCCCTCCTATTCGCAGAGGCAGCTAAAAACAATGGCTAGGCAGCTGCAGCGGCAACAAAATGTATCTTGACACTTCATCGTTAGCCAAAAAGTAGCGCAACGTAGCCAAACAAAAGACAAGAAGAACAAGGCGTGGCAGGCACATGGTGACACGGGCCAAGGGGCAGGGCCAGCGGCTGGGGCAGGGCCAAGGGAGACAAGTGCCTGCATTTTCGCGCTTGGCGTTAAATTCTCCTGACAGCTATAAAATTGCATTTGAGAGTAGCACAAAAAAACGCAGAAGACAGCACAGAAAATAAAAACGCAGATACATTGTATCTATGTATCTAATAAATAGTTATTGCCAATACAACAACACACAAAATTGATATTCCCCCAAGCGCAGACAATGGCAGGGGCAGGGCCAGGGGCAGCAGCATGGGCGGGGCAGGGTGTGTGGCAGAGTAAAAGTGCGACATCATTATATAAATTGTGTGTGGTTGAGGCAACATAGAACGCAGCATCATATGTTTTGTATCTAACAGATACGTGTGAGTGTCGAGGCTGGAGCTTCAAGTGATTTCACACACATGTTTTTTCACACACACACACACACAGACACAGACAGAAAAGCACACGCAGTCAACACAAACATGACCACAGGAAATGTTTCACAGCTGTGCAGCAGAAACGCCAAAGCAAGGGGCAAAAGTATCTCAACGCTTAGCTATTTGTCAAAGTAGACAACAGAGGGGTGGGTAGGGGGTGGTAGCGGGTGTTTGGGGAGCTTTAGGGTTGTCCAGGCATTTAAGCAAACAAACAGAAAACGGCACGTGACAAATGCCAGATACTTGCAGGCGAGCGTGTATCTTAGAGATACAACTAGTTGAGTTTTAGCTGAAGCCTAGGATTGCCAGGCAAAAGCAATTTCCTGCGCTTACTCTCCCTCTCTCAGACTCTCTCTTTCTCTCTCGCTCTCTCTTTGCTATTGATGACATGCGGCATCTGTCACACATGTTGACAGGGCATGCCCCGCAATTTGAGGCCTGCCTGGACGCCAGCTGATAGCAAGCGTGGCACGTGTTGCAGCCACGTGAGTGACTCGAGGGCAGGCTGGCAACCCTCGACTGTATTTTTTCTTTGCATATATATATTTTTTTGCCCGCTTCTTTCACTTATGCAGAGATTACACGCTTGTCAGATCGAGCCCAAAGCCCCTCATTTGCTATGCATATCAAGTTGATGGCCAAAGGGGTTAACGGCTTGTTGTGTGGTGAGGGGAGGCTGGCAAAAAAAAAAGGAGGGGGGGGGTAGTGTATCAGATATATGTTATAGCAATAAACAGCCACAAATTCGATACGTACGCATAGGTGCAACTTATGCTAAAGCAAATTTTCTTATAATTCCCAAAGAGTTTTAGCTGTAGCTGCTTTAAGTGAAATTTTAGAAAATTCAGAGAAAAGCTTAAATCATTGAAAATAATTATCAAGTCTACATTTAGCTGTCAAAAAAGCATCGCACAGCTTCGTAAGCTGACAAAGACGCGCAGATATTTTCTCAGAAGTGTGTCAGCCAGGTGAAATTGTCATAATTCTTATATGAGCAGTTACCTGGCACGCAACGCAACGCCATGAAATTGAAATGCTCAGTACATTAGCCATGACCGACTTTCACCCACATTCGAGTGGTTTGTATCTTTAAGTAATGCGTTTCGTCTCTTCTATGCGCAAGTTCATTTATTATACAGAGACCCATCACATTCTTCATTATTATTGTTACACTTTTAACCCAGTTGCAGTTCTAAGCTACATTTTCCATTTCCTCATTTCTCTGTGCGTGTGTGTGTCACAAAGGGCGGCAGCAACAACAATTAACATTTTCAATTGCAATTGCTCGTGCGAAACAGTTAAATTGCACAGCGCATTTCCGCCGCATACAAAACATTTTCATTTCCAGGCCACAAAACGAACAAAACCGAAAGCAAAATAAAGCAGAAACCAACTATTTGCTACCCTGTAAGCACTTTTGTTATACACTACCTTAGCAACATTTTATCTTAAGTTCTAGCAGTACCCAGATATCAACTTTTTTTTACTATAGCCCTTATCGTTCCCGAGTTCCCATAGACTGTTGCATATTATCTCCTTGAACTTCCTTTTAAATTTAAATCAAGTCTAAAGAAACCTGCATACTTCTTATTGTACACATCTCTAAAATAATATAGAGGGTATTTTGGCAACTGCGAATTCTCTGCAGCGTTTTGCACTTGCGAATTATTTAAGCAAATTATGCGCACAGCTACTTCATCATCCAAGTAATAAGAGCTGAGCAAGAGTCCATGTAATATAGCCCAACAGGCGAGCCCTAAACAGAACCCATCCTCCCTCCCTAACTCTCTGACGGCACTGCCCCGGCACCTAACTCAAACGGCTGGTAACTTTTCATTCGCATTCATAATTCCCTAAAGAGCAAAGGCACAAAATGAGCAAAAAAAAACTTTGCATATCAGTTGGCAGGGCTTTTGAAAGGCAGGGTAGGTGTTGTGACTGAGTTGGAGGTAAGGGGGCTGGGTTAGGGGTAAGGGTGGGGGTAGCTTTGGCAATTTGCTGAAAATTTGTTTGGCATAAATTGTAATTCAAGTTGAGCAGTTGCACTTGAACACTTTTCGGGCACTAAACTGAAAACTCGGGATACAATTAAGATTATGAGGCATTTAGAGTGCGCACGGAGTGGCCGGTAAATATATAAAGGGGCGTGGTCGGAATTTATGCTGCAGAAATATGAGTTGAAGCTTGGCAATTTGTTTAGATAGCGAATCAAAATTCAAATACCTTTGGCGCGCTTTTCAGATTACATTCTCTTAACACAAGCGATTATTAAGGGAACTGTTGACTGAAGAGTTCTGTTAATGCTATACTAAATTTGACTACATAACTGCAATTAGCATAAACATTAACGGAAACATTAACATTTAGACCTAGATATGTATTAATTATTAAGATTAACATTAAAATAAACAATATCATTAAACGGTAAATCTTAACGTTAACATTAACATTAAGACTAACATATATATTAATCATTACATTTAACATTAAAATAAGCAATAACACTAGCATTAACAATGGTATTTTCATTGATATTGAGTTAACAGATACGTTAATATCAACGTAAACGTTGACATTAACATAGAGTTTACGTAAACAATAAAATTATTATTAGCATTAACAATATTAAACATTTACATGTAGTTTACATAAACATGAACAAGCAAATTAACATTAACCTTAATATTAACATTAACATTAACATTTACATTGAAATTAACATTACGATTACCATTACCACCCTGTTCGCTATTCAAGCAAGCGCTTAAAGCATCTTGAGACGCACTTGAAACATTTGTTCTGTCTCCCTATCAGGCCAGGCACATGTAGCTGTCAATTATGTGCACTTACCGCCCAGAGACTGAACCACTGCACCACAGAAGACTGTTAACTGGGCACGCTGTTGCGGCATTTGCATACGCCGTCAGCTGGCTTAACACCAACAACTAGTTGCAATTAACTTGAGCAGCGCAATCTGCAGACACAAGAACATGCACACATCTGCCAGATGCACAGGTACCACTATCTATATAGATGCTTTGCACAGTGCCAACCACAATCGAATCACACAAATGGTAAACTCACTTTAGGTGCTGGCTGTCGTTATCAGTTTAGTCGGCCAGCACCACCCGGCACCACCCGGCAGCACCTAGCACATTGCAACACACTTCGACATCATTCAAATGGCTAACAAATTGCGCTGTCGAATGCAATATTTTTGCTTTTAGCCATAATACCTTTTACATATGCTACGACAGCCGCCAGGGCAAAGCATTTTAAGCAGCCTCCTTCTGCTCCTCCAGCTCCTCCTCCAGCTCCATCTCTTCCCGCTCTCCTTCTCTCTTGGCAAAGGTAAGTAAGTTGCAGCATGCAACGCATGCTGCCAGCTCTTGGGCCAGCTTGTTAGCATAAAATGTGTCTGCCTCAGCTTTGGTCTCGGTCTTCGTCTCCGTCTCCGTCTCCGTCTCCGTCTCCGTCTCGTTCTCAGGTCTCTCTCTCTCTCGGTCTCTGGCTGTGTCTCCTCTGCTTTCTCGCCTCTCCACAGATACCAGAGATGCCAGAGTGATAAATCCTTGCGGCTTTTTATTTCCGCAGCAACGTCGCCGTCGCCGTTGCCTTCATCGTCATCGTCCTCGTGTGGGTGTGACATGCTCTATAGCCACGCCCCTGTCTGAGCATTGCATTACAAGCATAATAATTCTTGCTGACAGCTCACGACGAGCTGTTACTGGTCTCCCGATACGATTCTGGGCTCTTCTTGTATGGCGTTCATCTAACAGAACCCACAACATTTGCTTATGCCCTCACCTTAAGGTACATTCCTTTGCTGACAAAGTATGTAACAGTTCGGATACACAATTGTAGAGTCTAGCAGGTGGGGAATAGCTAGCATTTAAAATAATGCAATGTACATTTGTTAACAGCTGAAACAGCTTTTGCTTGAATCGAACGAAACAAGTGAATGATTGATTGATTGATGACCAACGCTTAACCCAAGCCGTAAAAGCAACGAGGCTTAATATTTGAGAGTATTAATCTATTTGCGATTGTCCATCGCAGAAGCAGCTTTTGGCTGGATCAGACGAATCTAAAGTTGAGTGATCGACTGATTGATGATAATCACATAGCACAAGCCGTAAAAGCAACGAGGTTTAATATTAATCTGTTTGTGATTGTCAATCGCAGAAGCAGCTTTTGCATGGATCAGTGGAATTTAATGACTGATTGACTGATTGATGATCATCGCTTTATTTTTGACTATAATCTTCTATTTGTGATTGTCAATAGCAGCCGCAGTACCATTTGCCACTATCCAACGAATCTATCAACTGATTGATGACAGTCGTACAGTCCAAACTGTAAAAGTACTGAACCTTTATTTTGTATAGTATGAATGATATGAATGATTTTAATGAAGTAAAAAAGTTTCGAAATTAAATTAGTTCAGACTTTTCAAACTTTTGTAAGACACAAATATAAAAACCTCGAGTTTTTATTTGAGTAAAACACTTGAAAGGGTATTACAACGTCGACAACACTTATGCTATTATTCTATCTCATCCTTTTTTCTGATTTCATTTCGAATTTCTTTGCACTTAGCGCCCAATTAAAGCAAAAGTTTCATTTCATTTTCGTTTCGCATCCTTTTTTACATTTCTGCTTGGGTCTAACCCACAAAAATTTACGCCTCGTTTATTTCAATTTAAGTGCAGACAATTTAAAAAAAAAAAAAAGAAAAGAGAAGAGTATATTTTATACAAGTTTATGTATTTATTATATTTATGTATGTGTGTAAATGTGCAAATACTGCGGCATTTTATGCAGGCAGCTCGCGGCATTTTCAACTCCAAAGCGCAAATTAACGGCTCCGTTTGGAGCGACCCCAACACCCACTTACACACTCACACACACTCACTCACACACACTCGCGCACACACGCACGTCCATTGGCTTTGGCATAAAAATGTATTTTATCGTTGGCCAGGAAACAGTTTTGCGGCAGCCGGAAATGTTTCCACTTCCACTTTATTGTGGCTTATTCTTATTCCTCTTTTGTATCTGCTTTCTAGCTATCTCTTTCCATTTCACTCGCTCTCTCACTCACTCTCTGTCGCGCTCTCTGATAAAGAGTTTTCAGCATTCCACACCGCAAAGCACAAAGTGCATTACATATTTCACTAATTAAAATAATGGAAAATACAATATTTGTAATTATTTACAACGAATTTTTACTCTATTCTTTCTTTCCTCTCTCAGCCTTTTAGCTGAAGTGGTAAGGGTGAGGGGTTATGTGGGGGATTGTGACATGACCCAATGCTTTAGTGGGTAATTTGGGCATAAATCTCTTGGTTGGTGACCGCGGGCCGGGGCGGGGGAGGTCGGCTCGAGGACAGCGACTGCAGTTGACAGTCGTCTCATCATTTAGCATAATGAGGTCGAGAGCTGGTTAAATTAAGAGCTGGTTTCTACGGTTCGTCGGGGGACAAATGGGAAGTTACTTTTGTCAAGGTATCGCATTGTTTGAAAAAAAAAACTCATTTAAATTGCGCAAAATATTGATTTCAAATTGAAAACTGAAAAATACACGAGAAATGTTTGTGATATTTGATAACAATAAGGGACTTATTAAAATTAATTAAATGCAATTTATTTAATTTGAAGTACGTGCCTTCAAGATCCCAAAACATATAATTTAACACATTACATCATTATAGTATAATATTTATTATTAAGCATTAATTGAAGCGTTTGTTATTATTTAATTAATTTGCCAGCAAGAAGATTTTTATTTTATTTCAAAATATTTTTTCATATTTAGCAACAGCTTAACTCGCGTCTATTTCATTGAGATCTTAAAGAAATTTATTACACATTAATTACTTGTCATTTTTATCTTATTTAGAGCTTAATTACATTATTTTCATTTATTTAAAGATCATATTTCACGCCTAATCACACTTTTGACCTCGCCGCAAAGTGCGCATAAGCTTATTTTAAGTGCAATCAACTTTTAATAAGACATATTTAAATATGTGACCCCTGCACGGAGAACAAAAAAAATCTGAAACCAGTTGGGACTAAGAGAGCGAGAAAGAAACAGAGAGAGAGGGCGAGAGAGAGAGAGGGGTGCGGCCAACGGGAGAGAGAGAGCAAACAAGTTTGATCTGTATTTCAAGTGCTGACAATTGACTTACTGACTCTCAGCTGCTGGCCGCATGCACTTTAAGAAATATATTCGGAGAAGTCGTAATATTCACACATGAAAACACACAAATGTAATGGAGAAACATAAGGCTAAGAGGGGGCATTACTTCAGAGAGAGCGAGGGACAGAGCGAGAGAGGGGAACACATATTCAAATGACATGGGCCAAAGAACTTTAAGCCAACAGCTGCTGACCCCCGTCTCTGCCTCTGCCTCTCCCCCTCTCTCTACCACCACGCTGCTGACTTCATTCAGTTGTCTTGGCCATATTTTTTTATTTAAGCCCGAGTCGGCACACATTGCCCTGGGTCATTGACATGTGGGCTACCACACACGCTTCTGCTTATAAGCTACGAGGAGAGAAATAAATAAATAAATGTAATTTGAGTTGACAACAAACAAAAAATCGTATAAAACAAAAGAAATGGAACACAAAAAATCTTAAAATGAAACAAACTGATGACAACATCTTTTTTCCCTTTCTTCACTATTCCATTTGAGAGGCTTTTTTTTTTGTGGGCCTGTCTATTTGTCCATCAATTTGTTTATTGGTTCTTTTATTTTCTGTTTGATATTTGCGCCAAATTGTTGTTACACTTCATTGATAGAAATGATTTTTCGATTTGCTGCGTAAATAGTGTTCAGTCCACGTAGAATTATAAATAGTTGTATGATTCATAAACATAGACTGAAAAGTTAGCTGTGGTGTAAGATCCGAATTGGCCAAAAGATATTCTTTGGAACGCCTTTTTAATATTTTTATGAGATCATGCGCACTTTTTCGAGTTTTGCTTTGCTTGACTGATAAATTGAAGTCGCGTACTAGATAACAACAATATTATTTTATATTAATTTCTTACTTATTTGAAGAATCTATATTGACTGTCAAAACAGCGTTGCCAGAAGGTTTTTAATTAGCTATTAAAAACCATTGCCAGCTGGATTTTAAAATTTCATTGTTAAATTTCCAGCCTATTTTGCCTAAATAACATGCGTCTATTAGTTATCAAAGAGGGTTGCCAGATAGTCATTGAAATATCAATGTTACATTTTCGAAGAATATTTAAAAGCATTTTTTTATATTTAATTTAATATATTAATATTTGTTCTGTTTTATTGAGATAACTAACCAGAATATCCATTATCTTTTTCACCAAATATTTTATATACTTTTATTAAAGCTCCGAAATATTTGCAATCTTGAATATTTCTAGACTATTATTAATATATATATTGGGAATAATATGTTTTAAGGTTTTGGCATTCATAAAAATATCAGTTTATAGTTCCCACAGGCAGGGGGCCCATAAAACGCATGTCCTTTCGCCCAGTCACACGCTAAGACCCATAAAAAACGCAGCCAAAAATGAAATTTGAACTTTAGCATATGGTAGACGCCCGAAAAAGGAACCGAATGATATAAAAATAGAATAAAAATAATATATAATAAATATGCCCCAGCATCAACGTAATTTTCTGCACATTTGAGCAGAAAATTATCGATTTTATATGCAGCCGGGCACAAAATGCAACACAGCGAGACTGGCAAATAGAGAGCCACAGGCTGAACCAGAACCAGAACCAGAACTGAACAAAAGACGAGGGGGTAGGGGGGGGGGGGGGGGGGAGTATGGGCAGGAGTAGTCACAGAAATTTTTTGTATTGGATCTGAACCAAAATGATGCCCAGCATTTGATGAACGCGAAATAAATAGTCTACAACATGGGTTTATTCAAATGTTTATAGAAAGGGAAATATATTTAGAGAGAGAGAGAGAGAGAGAGAGAGAGGGAGAGAGAGAGAGGGAGAGAGAGAGGGAGAGAGAGGGGGAGAGGGAGAGAAATATTTGGGCAGAGACATGCTAAGGTTAAAGGGAAGGATGTTAAAAGCGTGCAGAAGGGGGCGGGCTGCTACTTTGCTTACTTGCCATTCAAATATATTGATGTGTGTACTTAGCACAGCGCGACTTGTGCGGTGGGTGATGGGGTTAAAGGTGAGGGTGAGACGTGGCAAGGGGAGGTGCGTTTGAATGGGTATTTGCTGCCTAGTTCGCTGGGCTTTGCTGTTGTCCGCGCATTTCTCAACTGTCGCTCTGTAGTTCAATAAACTTGTGCGTGAATTTTCTATTTTACTTGATTTTTTGCACCCCATCCCCCTCATCAACACCCCTCTCTACTACCCTCTTCTGTTTTTTTTATCACCGTTTCGTTTAATGTTCAACATGTTTTACAATATGCCAGAGACAGCAACAGCAGCAACAAACACAAAAAGGGACTGCGCCCAAATGTGCGATTGGAGCTGGCGCTGCGGGGCAAGTGGGACATGCAGCACAGGGGCGTGGCACTGCGTTTTATGTGTCAAACATTCTGTAAAGTGAAGTGGGCGCCAAGAGCAGGGCGTACAACAGGAGGAGGTGGGAAGCAACGAGCCGCATGAAACAGGCTGTCTGTTTCCCAGCGGAATTTTTGCGTTTTTGTTTTGAAGAGCTGCTGCTATATATATATGGGTTTTTGCCAATGTGAGGGACGCGGGGGCGGGTGGCAAGGGTTGTATGCTTTAGGTGACTAGCTGATAGATTGTTGAAATGCAAACGCTGCCAGCACAGGGCAAGAGCTCTGGGTTTGGCCAGAGTCCATATCGCATTTGCCTAGCAATCTACGATTTACTTTTTTTTATTTATTTATTTTTTTTTTATTTGAATGGGCTGTGAACTTGAAGAAGAGGAGAAAATGCGTCGATAAAGAATATTGGTTATACGAAGAAGATACCTGAAATATTCATATCCTTTGCGTGCATTTTTTCAGCAAATACAACAATACAAGAAACTATGTTGTGGGATCTATATCTATATCTATATCTATATCTATATCTATATCTATATCTATATCTATATCTATATCTATATCTATATCTATATCTATATCTATA
This sequence comes from Drosophila virilis, assembly GCF_030788295.1. Classification (NCBI taxonomy): domain Eukaryota; kingdom Metazoa; phylum Arthropoda; class Insecta; order Diptera; family Drosophilidae; genus Drosophila; species Drosophila virilis. Next base: position 32,454,817 of record NC_091544.1, read on the forward strand.
TCTATATCTATATCTATATCTATATCTATATCTATATCTATATCTATATCTATATCTATATCTATATCTATATCTATATCTATATCTATATCTATATCTATATCTATATCTATATCTATATCTATATCTATATCTATATCTATATCTATATCTATATCTATATCTATATCTATATCTATATCTATATCTATATCTATATCTATATCTATATCTATATCTATATCTATATCTATATCTATATCTATATCTATATGTATATCTATATCTATATCTATATCTATATCTATATCTATATCTATATCTATATCTATATCTATATCTATATCTATATCTATATCTATATCTATATGTATATGTATATGTATATCTATATCTATATCTATATCTATATCTATATCTATATCTATATCTATATCTATATCTATATCTATATCTATATCTATATCTATATCTATATCTATATCTATATCTATATCTATATCTATATCTATATCTATATCTATATCTATATCTATATCTATATCTATATCTATATCTATATCTATATCTATATCTATATCTATATCTATATCTATATCTATATCTATATCTATATCTATATCTATATCTATATCTATATCTATATCTATATCTATATCTATATCTATATCTATATCTATATCTATATCTATATCTATATCTATATCTATATCTATATCTATATCTATATCTATATCTATATCTATTCTATATCTATATCTATATCTATATCTATATCTATATCTATATCTATATCTATATCTATATCTATATCTATATCTATATCTATATCTATATCTATATCTATATCTATATCTATATCTATATCTATATCTATATCTATATCTATATCTATATCTATATCTATATCTATATCTATATCTATATCTATATCTATATCTATATCTATATCTATATCTATATCTATATCTATATCTATATCTATATCTATATCTATATCTATATCTATATCTATATCTATATCTATATCTATATCTATATCTATATCTATATCTATATCTATATCTATATCTATATCTATATCTATATCTATATCTATATCTATATCTATATCTATATCTATATCTATATCTATATCTATATCTATATCTATATCTATATCTATATCTATATCTATATCTATATCTAATCTATATCTATATCTATATCTATATCTATATCTATATCTATATCTATATCTATATCTATATCTATATCTATATCTATATCTATATCTATATCTATATCTATATCTATATCTATATCTATATCTATATCTATATCTATATCTATATCTATATCTATATCTATATCTATATCTATATCTATATCTATATCTATATCTTTATCTATATATATATATATATATATATAGATATAACGCAAAATCTGTAACTGAGCCTGTTAAAAATGCTTCTGCGGTGCGGCAAAACGTTTACGAATGCGACACAAAGAGGAATTACAACATTCCAACTGAAGTTTATTCAAACGCAACATTTCATACCTTTTTAAGATAAGTCAATATATACTTCAATATGCTTCCATCTTTCAGTTTTATCTTTCTTAAACGTTTTTAGAATATTTCTTCAAGGCAATGACAGGCAGCCTTTCCTCTTTTTTTCTGTTTTTGCATAAGATTCCTCCAGCTCGACATCCCCACCTGGGTTCCATCTCGCACATCGCATCAATTGCCACTTTGGTTTGACCTTTTTTGGCTGCTAATTTGCTGTCATTTTGCTATGTGCGGCCACTTTGGCGCTTGACATCTGTGTCCCGTGCCCCGTGTCGCTGTTTCCCGGCCCCTCACACCACCATCCATGCATTATATATCGATCAAAATTCAATTTGTGCCGCTTTTCTGACAACGTTTAAAGTAGGAAAAACGTTCGAAAAAAAAGCGAAGCGTACAAAAAAATTAACTTTAATTGAAAAAGTTTGCGACGCACTTTTCTTTGTCGTTTTTTTTTTTTTTTTTAATTTTGTTAGCCAATTTCCATGTGCTTTTCTGTTGTTGGGCTGAGTGCTGGCAAAAAGAGATTCAAAGTGTGACTTATGTGAGAGACCCAAAAAGAGAGCCGAAGAGAGGGAGACATACAGAGAGACGAGCCTCGAGCGGTTTTTAATTAACCTAATTTGCAGCTGAGCTTCCAACTTTTCCTCATTATTTATGCTCCTGCTCTCGCTCTCTGCCTTTCTCTTTCTCTGTCTAAGGTCGAGTTTTTCTCTCTCCTCCTGGTGCAAGTCAAGTGTTTGGTTGTCACTTTAAGTCATTCATGTGTCACCTTGTAAAATTCCTGACTTGAATTGGACCCAACAGATTTGAGTCATATTAAATCAAGTTGATTAGGCAAGCTACTGAGAAACCTCATGAAAAAGCATATGAATATTTCAGGTTTACTTGAATAAATATGGCTAACTGAGTTTTAAAGGACAAACTCTCTTACGATGTAGCATACAATGTATTAAAAGTTTGTTTTCGATTAGGATGACGATGTAAAATGCTGAGAAAGCGCATGAAGAGGGTATGAATATTTCCGTATTAATTTCTTAAATTAAATAAAATTAATTAAATTAAATTTCTTTATTATTATACACCGATTTTTTAGATCAGCTGCTAAGAAGGCGAATGAATAACGGCTTGAATATTTCAGGAGTACTTAATATATTTTTCAAGTTATTTCTATGCTTTTTAGATGAAGTACTCTGATGTCGCTTAGCTTCTTTTACTTTATATCAAACTGCTTTTTGTTTCTTAAGAAAACAGATCTTTCTGTTTGTCGCGGGCGACATTCTCATGCCGTTCTCTGGGGAAATTGCCTTTTAGCCAACTTGCGAGCAACTCTGCTGTTGGTTCCGCTTTATAGTTGAGTTCTGTTTGCGCCACTTAGCGTTAACTTAAGTTCACTTCAGTTCCATTCTGTTCCATTCCACATAAACTATGCCCTTTGAGGCACACAGCGCACCAATGTCCATCAAAAAACTGAAGGCTCCCCTTAATGCTGCGAGCCCGTGACTTTAGTTTTTCCTGAACACCATACAAATTGTGTTTGAGTTAAGAGAGCAAAAAAGAAAAACTGCAATTGAAAGCAGAAGATAATCAAGTTGCAAGTTGCACGTTGCAAGTTCTATGTTGCAAGTTGCACGTTGCAAGTTTCATGGTTAGCTTTGAGGGCCATAAACTCACGCTGTTTGCCCCTGTTTCCAACCCAGCCATGAACAATCAATTTGCTCTGGACACTTCTCTGGCTGTAACACATGTTGTTAATAACGCTCCATTTTCCCCCCACCCACCTCATTGTCCACTTTAATGAAATTGCAGCATGTGCCACACCCCAAGGCAAGTCATAATTAAGGCAAAAGTTTGGATTTTCGCAAACGTTGACAGAAAATTAATTAAAAAAGTGCAACTGCGATTCGAATTGCGATTGCGATTGAGAGTTAAGTTCATTAAAGTTGGCCAAAGAAATAGCCAAGGTCCAGACTCCACACTTCCAAGATTTGGACATAATTACGGGCCAGGTGTGTGCGCTTGAAAAACTTCAAATTTTCTTTGTCTGCAGCAAAATGCATTTGGCAAGTTCATTTAATTGGATTTAACCAACTTGGAAGAAGTTTATGGCTATATCCAGGTGAGCGAGGAGAAGAGAAAGAGCTGGTTGAATATATTTATGGGGCATAAAGTGCATTGGCTTTTAATTAAGCCGTCTGAGAGGAGGGCAAATCTATGGGTTTTGCAAAGCGAAACGGTGTTTCGAGGCGACAATATTTATCGATAACAATCGAAAAATATCATTTATCGATGCTAATTGAGATATATCTTGTTGATCGATATCAATGGAAAGGGCTCCTATTTATCGATGCTAATCGAATGAGCTCTTACTTATCGATAATAATCGAAAGTCAATGCATATAATAAAAATAAATACCGATATAGCATTCAGTTTTTATTAGATTTAACCTATTCAGAGTCTACCCAACGGTAACTTAAAATCACAAATAACTCTTCAGAAACAGCTCCCCAAATTTGATGTTCTTTTTCTTCATTTCGCTTGATATCTCAGCTTGTCAAACTCTTGCCTTTCATTTCCTCGCACAACTCCTTAAAGAAACTTTTCACTCAGCTTTGCTCCAGTTTTCACCTGACCAAAAACTGAACTCACGACAACAACCACAAAATGTAGGAAAATCTGCGAGTAATTCGCTGTAACTCAGGCATTCTTTGGCCAATCCCATGCCAAAACATAGCTGCACATTCAGCTAAGCATGAACTCGTTAAAGCAACGAGGAAAGAAATCACATTTTCCACACACACACACACACACACACACGCGCGCAAAAGCATGTTGTGCTACCTAATTTGCAGCAATTTTCACCGCATCCAACGGCGGCAGCAGCAGCAAAAAATATTCTCTCCTGTATTAAAAATGAATAAAAATGAAGAGGGGTAAAAATAAAGAGACCGTCTTGAACCCCACGCAAGCCCCTCTCCTTAACAGCAAAATTCTGCAATTTTGCACGCAGCGCGCGGCGGCGAACATAAAAATAAATATTAAAAATAAATTAGAGCTACCTGCGGCTTTTATTAACTTTTAATTTATGAAAAGCGCAGGAAAAACTCACAGCTGCGCGAAAACCCCACACGAACGCAAATGCCAATGCGAACGCATATGGAAAAAGGAATCAGCAACAAGAAAAATAATATTGAAAAAAAAAATAAAATAAAATGCAACATAAGCGGAAAGACAAACACACAGCCAAGCAGAAATCTCAACAAAATGCAGTCGGTTATTAGGTGCATGCAAAAAGATACAAAGCTAGAGATACATTTCGAGATAAAGATACACAGCTGCTCGGATCGGACTTCATTACACACCTAATTAATAGAAGGTTTGGGAAAAGCAAATAAACTTAATATAGAGCACGTATTAAATAGTCTGGCATACGCTAGGGAATACCCATAATGTTATATAGTGTAAATATTAACCGTTTACGAATGCCGCCCAAAGAAGAATGGCGAAAACAAGAGATTTAATCGGGACATTGCGTACGCAAGAAAAGTATAATATCTCTTAGCAGGCAGTAAAACGTTCACAAACGTCGTACAAAGAAGATTGGCAAAAACAAGAGCTCACGTGAGTGTTAAGAGACTTCGAAACCAATTAAAGTATTCTTAACGAATTCTCATGCACATCACTAAAACTTTAAAAATATAAGCAAATGGATTGAATATCGACTCTAAGCACAATATTCTATTATCTCTGATTTTTAGCAAAACAAATTTTATACACTCTCTACTTCTCTCTGTGGGGAAGGTCATCTCATTCAAAAGGTCAACACTTAAGAAATGCACACACAGTAGTTTTGGCTTTGTCTTTGGCCTCGTTTGTAGACCGCTTTGCCACATATTTTGTGTTTGAACTCATGATCATGAGTTGCGCTAATTTCATAGAAAGTTGCGTGGTTTAATTCATGGTAGATAGACTCAGGCCATTCAAAGACAACACAACTGGCAAAAACAATGCGACTGCAGCGATGCATAGCAAAAGTGAGGAAGCAGAGGAGACAACCTACCTCCAATTTGCAGTTGCAGTTGCATAAAGCGAATCCATCCAGGCCCAAGAGTAGCCACTTGAGTTGCGTCAGTGGAGCAGAAACAAGAAGGAGAGCAGCCGACTACTTGTGAGACGATGTCTGACAAACTCAAGAGAGGCCTCAAGCTTCCATGAGACAATTTGTGCAACATGTTAATGGGGCAGCAGAGAGGTCAGGGGGTGCCGAAGGGGCAAGGACTTCGTAGGCGAAAAGCGCAGTGCAAAAACCAAGTGAGGACCACACAAACAGAAAAACAAGAACAACAAAATTCTCAAAGAGGCAAAAACTAGCGCGAGTTGAGGCTAAGAGAAGGGAGAAGAGGAGTCTGAGAGAATCTCAGCTTAAGCAAAAATCGTGGCTGGTTTTAGTCAGATTTTGCCTTTACGCTTTTCCTCGATTTTCTTTTTTCTCTTTTTTTTTTTTTTTTTGCAACACACACATTTCTTATTATTATTTTGAAAAGCCTCTCGCAAGTCGCCTCAAGCGCTTTTCAGTGTTTAACTTGTGTAAAGTTTGTCAAGATTGCCCAGTTGTACAACTGGTTGGACAGCCAGACACTCAGTCAGTCAGTCAGTCAGACGAGTCATTCAAAGGGGACAGGGTGCAGGGAGCTGGGGGCAGGAGGCGCTGTCTAGTGACAGCTGCCGCTCGGCATTTCGTGGTCTTTTGCAAAAACAGGTCAACTAAACAGAGAAAGAGCTAGATTTAGATAGAGAAAGCACAAGCTAGCGCTAAAAATGGTCAGAGCTATGGCAAATAGTATTTAGAGTTTTTCTTTCTTATTGAAGTTTAAAGCAATAATCAACTTGGAAAGTTGATCAACTTGTAAATGACTGGAGAAATGGACGAGAGAAAACATATGGCTGTGATTGGAAATTTTTTGAATAAATGTGGTTTACTTATAGAGAAAAATATGTATGAAGCAGAAGTTGATGTTTATTAAAGCTTATCATAGAAAAACTAGATGTAGTTCAGATGAATACTTAATAAATACTTAAATAAATTGTAGGAATTAACTATGAATTAGCAGCTCAACACATTCACATAGTCAAATCAAAAACGCTTGAGAATCGAAAACTTGTTGGCAATATTTATATTTATCTATGGACAATATTTCTAGCTCTTTCTGCACAATATAAGTCTAGGGCAGGTTTGTTATACAACATATGCTTGAGTTCTCCAGTGGAAATTGATTAAAAATTTCCCGATTAGTGAATTCTTTGAACTCATTTTTCTTACTCTTCTTACATTTCTGCTATCAATTTAATATAATTTTCTGAGGAGTTGCTTTGTCTACCCAAAGCTTCATATTACAGATCAGTCCACGTATTCAACATATACTTATCCACTGCTCTCGTTGGGACTAGAACCACCAACAACAACAACCACAACAACAACCACAACAACAACCACAACAACAACCACAACAACAACCAACGACAACAACAAGAACAACTGCAACAACAACAGAATGAAAAGCGATACCACGATTTGACAATGGCATTTCCCGCTGCATCGAGTCGCATCGATGTCAGATCACAATTCTGTGACAATTCGCAGTGTGTATGCGAGTGTGTGAGTTGTGTGCATGTGTGTTGCGTGAAATGTGTGTGCGTGTGTAACACGAGTCTCAGTCAGCGCACACATAACGTATACGTAATGCAGCTGCAATTGTTGAAGGGTGAATATGGCTGCAGGGCAATTGTTACACTGAGAGAAATAAATTTAGAGCTTACACTCAATTGCAGTGAAAATATAAATAAATCAAGTAAAGCTTAAAAGCAAATTGCTCATTTAACAATGCACCGCAGGCCTGAAAAAAAGCTTAATTTTTACTAGCTAAGGCAAGCACAAAATTTCTAGTAATAAGTATTTTTGCACCTAATTCAAGACAAGTCCAGCTTACTTTTGTAATAAAATGAAGCAGAATTTGTACTCAATTTAAGCATATTTCTTATAGAAATAGAAAATAGATTTTAATTATAGCAATTTTTTCAATTTTTTAACTTGCTTTTAGTATGACGCTTTTTCGCTCAGTGTAGTTTATATTTCTGTTAAGCGCTTGGTTTTGGTGCGCACACACACACGCGCACCGTTAGTAACTTTTTGACATGTAGTTAGCAAGTTTAACAGGCGCTTTACGAATATCTCTTGCATCCTAGTTAAACCTGAAGCAATTCTTCAATATCAAATTCTCACTGTCTCTTATTCTCTGTCTCCTTTTCTCTCTCTCTTTCGCTGCAGATTCAGAGTGCTTTAATGCTGTTGGCTTTGTTGCAGCTTAATGAACTGTGCATATGTGTGCCTCCCCTTTCTTTCTTTCTCACTCCCTGTTCGCTGTCTCTTTCTGCCAGCTGTTGCTTTATGCCTCAGCCACATTTTACATGCATTTTTCAAGCGCATAAATCACTCAATTGGAAACTGCACACACACACACACCGTGCCCTTCTTCTTCCGTAAAACCCCCACCACCCCCCCCCCTGACCATGCCCCCCTTAAAAGCATAATTCATAAGCTGCTTAAGCCTCTGGTCATAAATTTACTGCACACACATTAATTAGGCCGCCGCCACATCCCCAAAGATACTCCCCCCACCTTTATCTACCTCATATCCTACCTGCACCCCAAGCTCTCCCCTAGCAGCCCGCCTTATCCATTCGTAATCCCTGCTTGCGCCTCTTTCTGGCTGGCAAAAACGCAACTCTTCTAATAAACCCAGCCGCTCGCTGGGCAGGCATCGGCCTCAGCTTCAGCTACAGCATCAGCTTTGGCTGATTCTGGTTGCATCCCGACCAAGGATGAATAATGGATGCTCATTAGTCTTGGACCCGAGATTGGGGGGGAGCCACGCGAAATAGTCTAGCGAAATCAGGCAACAAGCCAACCAGTTGGACAGCGATAAAAATGCTTCCAATTGGAAATCGAGTTTAGTTTTTGTTGCTGTTGTTTATAATCGAAAAAGCTGGGCAACAATTACAGCTTGGCCAGATCTGGTAGTATTTATATATACATATATATGTATATATAAGTATATATATGCGATGTATAAAAGGGATTTTGGCAGATAATCAATCAAATTGTCAATCAATCAATGCAAACTAACAACAAGCAGAGAGGGAGACAAAAAGAAAAGCACACGCAATCAATGTGAAAATGTTTGAAAACGAAATTGAAATGGACAACAAAATTGTGAAGCTGGGCGGAGGTGGGACAGTGGGGGCGTGTGTGTGACGAGAGGAAAAACTAATAACAAAAACAACAATGAACGGAAATAATTAGAAATATGCGTTTGGCAAAATAAAAGGAATTGCTAACAGGAAGGAATTACTTTATATCGAAGAAAAAAAGTCAAATAGAAAACGGAATATAAATGGAAATAAGAGAAAAGCTTTTAATGGAAAATTGCCGAGAAATTTTAAGAAATACGGCAGGTAAATAAAATACGACAATATATATAAAATAAGCCAAATATTACTTGTTTTAAGACCTATAGCAAAAGACACATTCAGGGTTTACAAAAGCTTGGGCGAGCTTTAATGTGTTCTTAAAGCTTTCGTACGAATACCTATTGGAATTCGAATTGGTATCTAACTAGAAATTGCGTACTATTTTAAGCTAAAATTCCAACAAGTTTGCAATAAAATTCAATCTGTTTATGAATTCGAAGTGGAGCATTTTCAGAAGCTTTCGGACATGCGTAAAAAAAAATTGCGAAAATATGAATGCATTTCAAATAATTACCCTGCATATTATACTTAATACTATAGTAACAAATGTTTCAGTTATTGTTCAAGAAAAACCTGTTAAATTTCGCAACAAACATATAAAAGATATATAAATGCATATTTGGGCTAAATACAAGTTCGTAAACCTCAATAATTTGCAATTGCACAAAGAGAATTTGTGAGCAATGATTTATTTTATAGGGAATTCTGTGACAAAGTCAAAGCCTAAATGGGAAATACGACTCACGAGTTGCTTATCGCAAATTTTAGACGGACAATAAGGGCAATAGGGAATACGGAAAGGGAGTATAGAAAAAAAAAATACATATGAGTACATGAAGACAAAACAATACTATGTCATGCTTTACAGTAGTCGCTCGCATAAAAGAACCCTTCCATTATAGAGTTTATTATAATTTTGCGTGATATGATTTGAAGTTGGTTTTTCACGATTCTTTTATTTATTTTATTATTTAAAGTCAACAGATATTAAAAATTATAAAAAAAAAAAGTTTTCAAAACAGTCTCTCGTCTCTCCTCTCCACTCGTCGCCTCTTCTTTTCTGTTCTAATATATATTAAATTATATTGGTCTATTTATTCTATTATATTCTGTTTTATCCTATAAATATTCTATTCCATTTCTTAATATTTTCTATTCTGGATTTTAAAATTTTGCTAGTTTTTCTCTATTCTTTTCTATTTTATTCTTGTTCGTTCTATTCCATTCATTTCTAATCTATATTCTGAATTTTTAAGATCTTCGAATTTTAAAAGGTTTTTCAAATAAATTTATATATAGATTTGGCTTGGGTAGGGGGTTTTTGAAAACGTTTTTTGTAAGATTTTCAATTCTTATATTTTTCTATCTTTTATTTAAAATGTTTATTTTTGTTTTCTTTTTTTTAAGACACTTACAATATGCTCCTTTAGCTCCTTGCGTATTGGTCCCAGCCATTGATGTAATCCAATGTAACGTTTTTGCACCATTTTCAGGGCGGGGGCGCCCTGGGCGTAGGGCCCGCCCAGAAGGGCGCTGGCGGTTTCTAAAACCACCATTTTGTTGTAATCGCTTGTGGTGCCGATTATTTTTCTTGTTGTTGTTGTTGTTATTGTTGATTTTGAAACACACAAACACACACACAGAAACACGCACACACACGCTTTCCGTTGAAATTTATCCGGGCTGCCGATAAGCGCAAAAGCCCCTATATATATATATATATATTATACTTTCTGATATTATATTTAAATATATATTTTTTTCTTTCAGAGCTACAAAAAAAAAACAGCTTTATCAACTTTGAGCTGAGTTTCAAGAAAAAGTTGGAACTTTGGTTTCTGATTTCTGTTTTGTGAGTTTTTATTGTAATGTATTTAACATTATAAATGTGTATATGTATTGGTCGAAAACTGTTGATTCAGTTGTTTTTTTTTGTTTTTGTTTTTGCTTTTTTATTTTGACGAAATTGAAATTTCGTATACTTTTGCTGTTGTTTTTGGGTTTTGGGTCGCGTTTCAATTAAATTTTAAGCCGCATTCGTCAGACGTGCCTCGCTGGCCGCAAGAGCGATATATGAGACGAGATGCTGCCCGACTCAATGTACAGATATATATGCATATATATTAATGCATATACATATATATAATATATATATGAGCTGCAACTTTAATCCTCACACGTTGATGTTCATGATGTTGGAATCCTTGAAATCAATTAAATGACACGCACCACAGAAGACGGCAATAAGTGTGGGAATATCTCTAATATTTCTTTAGGATTTGCTTGAATTAAATAATTTTTATTTATTTTTCAATAGGCACTAAAATTGGTTGTTTTTTTTTTTTTTTGGTACAATATTGCAACAATCGATTTGTTAATATTATTGCACTTTCAAAACACATGAAAATTTTACTGCACACTTTGCACAATAGTAGTAATAATTAATAATAATTTATAATAATTAATAATGATTTGTTATAATTATAATAATAACACGGGAAATGTGCATTTGATCTGTTTCACACGACAAAACGCTTACGTTTAACGGATATGCGAGTAGACGACGTACGAAACGGAAACGGCAGAACGAACCGCAGTGTTCAAAGTTCCATCGCGAACTGATTTTCCCGTCTGCGTACGATTTGTGCCGAACCGAAGGAACGACAGCGCAAAGCGTACGAGCGAATGAGCGTAGAGGAGAGTTCGTCGCCGCACGAAATGCAGCGCAAGCGAAGCGGCCAATCTGGCACAGTGGGCACTGTGCGTGGCGAGTGCAAACATTTTTATATGCAAATTTAAATGCAACCTCAACAATTCTTAAACGAAATACACAAAATATGCATAAAAGAATCAAATGAAATTCCACAGTTTAGCAATAAGCAATAACTCGCCTACATTTGCTCTACTGTGCTGCTGTGTAGAAGAGCGAGCGAGAGCGCGGCCAGCTTGTGTAGAGTTTGCTTAGCGCAGCCGACAAACACTTGTTGTTGACGTTCTGTGAGGCGGCAAAGCCGAGCACACCCCAAAAACAAAATCAAGAAAACGGCATGTGTGAGAGAGTGAGAGAGCGAGAGAAAACTGTCGCGCGCAATGTGCGCTCTTATACTCTTATACTAGCCAGTACGAAGGGCATTGCCAGTTGTGTGCAAAGAAAAAGCGCAGTTATCTTTTGTAGAATATCTCCACACTTTTTGGGCATGCAGTAGGCATGAGTGAATGCTTGTGTGTGCTCGTGTGTGTGTGAGTTTGTGTGTGTGCGTGCGCGTGTCTATGTGCTTGCATTTGTTATGCTGCAAAGCGCATTGTTTGTGGCTGCTTCCGCCAAATGTTGCTAAAAGTTAACAGGTTGCCTAAAAATTTACAGTTTTGGGTGAGAGAGAATAGGTGACTGCAGAATAACGGAAATATAAATGAAACCTAGCTGGAACATAAACGCTGAATAGCTTGCTGCTTTAATCCAATAGAAATGGATATGATAATCTATATGTACTTGAATAATATAATATACAAAGCTTAATAAATAATTATTTAAGCTACTTCGCAAAATCTTTGGGTTCTCCCATTTGATTCAAGCATTTACATACTGAAAGTATTCCTCTTCGATATTTAAGTGAATTACCCCAATTTAATTAAATATTATACAATAACTGCTTATATGCGAACTACATATGTTTCCTCATTTATAACAGTCAAGCAATATAACATTTCTAACACCTGATTCTTTTTTGGAAACTTCATTAATTATACGAAACTAGATGACAAGTCCGCGCACGCCTCGAAGAATTTCAATGATGATAATAATAAAAAATGAAATAAAACTAAAACGAACAACACTAGTATGATTATTATTAGGTAACGTTGAACCCATGTGGAGTTTGTTGACTTCTGGCAACAAAGTGTGACTAAACAAATTAAGTCGAGAACTAGGAGAAGAAAAAAAAATAAAATAAAAAAAAGAGAATGAGAGCTGTAACTAAAACCAGAGCGCGAAACGGAAGAGCAGCAAGGCAAAAATCTTATAAGGCACCAAAAAAGAAACAACAACAATAACAAGGCATTAAATTACATATTAGGGCTGGACTCCACCTGGGCTACACATATCAGAGTAGTGTCAAGAGAAGGCAGATAATAAAACCAGCAACAGCAACAACAACTGCGATTTCATGCACGAGAACATGAAATTGAAGTGCAATCTCATAAGCTGGTAAATTGTCTGTGCGCGCATAGCCAAGAAAATGATGGAAAATCATCAGCTAGAACAACAACAACAACAACAACAACAACAACAACAACAACAACAACAACGACAACACGAACATAATCAGGAATGCATTACAAGCCCATGACAGGAAGAGAGTAGAAAGAGTTCACTAACTTCTAACGGTAACAGCGGAAGAGCCGCGTGCGCTGTTCAACAAGTTGCCATAAACATGTTGCAGCAACATTGCATCAGTAATTAATGTTGCTGCTCTACACGTGTTGCTATGTGCGCATGGGTGCCTGTGTATGTGTGTGTGTGTGTGTGTGTGTGTGTGTGTGTGAGTGTTTCAGTGTTTCGTTTTTAGCGCACAAGTTCAATGCACGCCAATCACATGAGAAATTAGCACAAAAGCAACAGCCAACAACAAGAAACAACAACAACAACGACCGAAGCTTATGCAAACTAAGACAGCGCGGCTAAGTATAAGAAAAAGAGAGCGCAGGCTTAGCTGCTGCTACTGCTGCTGCCGCTGCTGCTGCGGCCGCTCTCTCAGCTCACCTCGACAATGACATTCAAAAAAGCTGCAAGTCAAGCTTAGAGGTTGGAGCAAGAGCTAAACGCAGCCCATCTCGCTCTAACGCGCTGCTCTTGCTTAGGCCATGCGATTGTGTTCCCGTCAAACAGCTTTGAGTTCGTTCACCGCACGCGACGAGCAGCGCGCTGTTCGCAAGCGTGTGCGCATGTGTGCGTGCGTGTGTATGTGTGCTTGGCCTAAAATTTTTCAGAGCCGGCCACGACCTGCCTAACTGCACAACAAGTTTGACTCGGCGCATGAGCACGCCAGAGCCCGACAGCGGGAGCGAGAGAGGGAGAGTGCTTGTAACGATCAAGTCAAGATGTTAATCTCGCTGCCGCAGAGCCGCTCGCTCGTTAGTGGCGCTCTTTACACGCAGCGACAGCTTGTACCCGCCCCCCTACCCACCCCACACATCTCCTATCCACTTCTTTTAGGCCCTGCAATTAGCCGCAGCGCTGGTTAAATTAATTTAAAATTAGTGCGCGTCTTTGTCAATTTGTCGCCAACTCATTTATTTTGCACCACTGTGCCATCAATTTTTATTTTGCTGCACAGTCAACAATGAGCTGTATGTTTGATCGATAACGATAAGTGCAGCATGCGGTATTCATGCAATTTATCTGCATTTTTTTTTTTTTTTGCTTTTTCACCTTTTTTTTTTGCAATTTCAATACGCATTTGCAAAACAGCTGTATGAAGTGTCCAACCAGACATGAGGCAATGAAGTTTCAAGTGTGTGCCAGCGTGTCTGTGTGTGTGTGTGTGTGTATGTGTGTGCATGTAGAACTGACACAGGGTTGTCAAGCACTTGAATGATGCTGTCATACACGTTGCATCAAACTATTTTTTAACCCGTTATATATATAACACACTGGACTGGGAATTGGTATGAAATTTGTTGCGCATCGGCTAAGTCGACTTTTGCTATGCCCTGCTTGAACGATAGCTTGCGATTGCCTATCAATCTTTATATGAAGTGAAGCTTATACTTTTAGCTTCTTGGAAAATTAACTGTCATTTTATGCAAAACAAATTCCTAAAATATGTTGAAACTATTTCAACTTTAACTAAAATACCTGTATACACTTATTTCTAGCAATTACAGCGAAGTTTATTAATAATTTCTTACTACTATCATTTAGGCTCTTTAAACGTTATTAATATCTCATTTAATTATATAAATTCTATAAATTTAAAATCAGTTTCACACTTTCCCAGTATTCACGCTGAAATTGTCTGCTTAATTTTTCCAATTTGCAAATTACATAATACATTTAAACACATAAGCTTTCGTTTATTCCAACCCAATTTGAGAGTACAATTTTCCCATAGCTTTACAGTTATTTATGGCACGTATATATGTATCGCTCTTTGCTAGTCCACTTTGTCATGTCCCCCTGCACCAGAGTTGCCACTCCGCTGAACTTTGCCTCAAGCTAACACAATTCACATGTTGTCTTCCATTTCTATTTTATTTCTTTTTTTTTCGTCGACTTTTTGTACATCCATCACGTATCTAAATTGAATTTATAATAGTTGACAACGTAACCTCATGGTCGACACCCCCCACCGCCCCACTTACATCCACACCCACCCACACACACACACACACACTCACACAGCGATTGAAAGTCAATTGGATTCGTTGCATGAGAAGTACGAGAGGCCAATACAGCAATTGGCAGAAATTTTCATTCATTTCAGAGGGCACAAAAATGTGACGAAAATTAATTAAAAATCAATTTGAATTTGATTGTTGAGCGATGTCCCCCAACCCCAACCCCTCCCCACTCACTACCAACAATCCAACCCGACCCACAACTACCTCTCCAGATCTTGCATATATGTACATATATTCGTTTACTATTTGTGTCTTTGTCGTTGAAAGTTAATTGACATTTGTGCAATGTTTGACGTTTACCTTTTTTCCAGCTTTTTTTTGCAGCTGTTTGAATTAAAAAACCCGCCAGAGCCAGACCAAATCGAATGCAATTTTTTCTTTGCCATTTGTTTACATATCGTTTTATTTTTTGTATTTTTCAATTATTCACAAAATGTTGCCGTTGATTTCATGTGTTGTCATCTGCTTTGCGTTGAGAATAAAAACAAATTTATAATTGAATTATGCGCAAGATAAATAAATTCACTTGTGAATTGCGAAATATTATATTTATTTATTTTGGCATTCAATTTAATTCAATTGGCCATTTTGTCGCGCGTGAAATGTAGCTTAAAAAATTAAATTAGCTGCTGAAAGGTATTTACAATTTTATTGAAGCCTGGCAACGCCGCAACGCGCCTGCTAATAGGGTTGCCAAAGCACGTAAGGGGGGGGAAAAATACTAAAAATTGTTAATTTGCCAAAAATGTTGCCAACTGGAAGGCAGCCAGCGGATCAGTGTCAACAATGCAAATGAATGAAATGAATGACAAGGCAGAAGCGTAACAGATAAATAAACAAGTAGAAACAAAACTAAAAAATATAAATAAATAAAAGCGCGACAAGATGACAATGAAAAGTCGTATCGCAATGAAAACCCTGCTTTTTTTGTGGGTCGTTTCCATTCAATTTCAATTGACACACAAAAAATTGTGTCAACAAAGCGACGAGACGGGAATATTAAAAAAAAATTGATAATAAACAAAACAAGGCATTGCCAGAGGCAAACAGAAAACAACAATAAGTGTTGCCACACCTTGCCAAGTTTGAAGCTTGAAGAGATTTTGAATAAGCTTTAATAAGTTTATAATAATAAATAATAAATAAATTGTTGAATTGCATATTCGACATTGCTTTCAAAAGGTTTCATTTCCTGAAAATAAATAAATAGATGTCGACTTTTTAAGGGTTGCCAACAAAAAGGCGCAGCCCATGATTTAATTGAATGTTTTTTGATTCATTTTTGGTTTTACTAAAACAATTTTATACCCCGAATTTGCCTTAATTTAGCTCAGAGAAAACAGTTGAACAGATTTAAAAAGTACAGTCACACACAGCTGGACTAAAAAGTACAGTCGCAGCTTGACTTTTCGATTACCAGACCAGAAAGTAGGCCTTTCAATAGGCCCCCTGCCACACATTAATAGCTATAAGATAATTCTTACAATATTTCCCCAAGTACATACCCAGAGTAAGAGTTCGTCATTTAATATGGAAATAATTGAACGTACCTGCAAAAACAAAAATAAAATATATTATTAACTACAAATTTCATAACATTTTTTGAAGATTTTAGAGGAGTTAAAAAAGCTTCTGTTCTCCCACATTTATCTGCCTCATTATATTATCTCTTGCTCTTTATACTTTTTTTCAGCTGTTCTTTAAGTTCATTAAAAATTACAACGCACTTAAAAAATTTGCTCACTTATGCCTCATTTAACCAAATTAAAAGTAAACACGAGGCGAAATTACCAGCGCGTAACGCTCAGAGAATGTTACGAAAAAAGTGCAGAGAACAAAGAAAATCTCTGTGATTGTGCGCGTGTGTGTGTGTGTGTGCATGCAGATTTAATCAGCAAGCGAAGGCGAAACGGGAAAATTACACAACCGCAAAAAGTATGCAATGGAAAATTATGAAAACGGGTAAACACAGAAAGGCGAAAAGTGAAAGTGACACGCAAAAAAGACAACAATAATAATGCGAGCGCTGACGACACGAATGATAAAGATTATGTTTGATAGCCAGACTGACGATGTGAAAATGACGAAGAAATCTAAAGAAAACAAGTAAGAGGTTCTAGTCGGGAGCGCCCGACTAGGGGATACCCTGAACCCTCTTCCTTCAACATCAAATGCATATATATATTTTATTTTAGAAGCTATATGTCAAGTTTGGTGACTCTAGATCTTATTATTTACCAAAATTGCCCGAAAAACAGGATATCGATATCGATTTTTATCGATTGCTTGGAAACGGAGTAAGTTATGGATTATCGGAAACAAAGTCGATCTGCGCAGGCACTAGGAGCACCTACATCAAATCCCTAGCTCTTATAGGTTCTGAGATACTTGCGTTCATATATACGAACAGACGGACGGACAGACCGACGGACATGGCTAGATCGTCTCGGCTATTGATGCTGATTAAAAATATATATACTTTAAGGGGTCGGAGATGCTTCCTTCTGCCTGTTACATACATTTGGATTTTGCACAAATACAATATATCCTTATACCCATTTTGAATGGGTTCAGGGTATAAAAATAGTATAATATGAACAAGCGACAGCTCTGTTGGAAAGTTTATAAGATGGAGCGTTAGAAAAAATACAATAATCATAGTGCATATCTTGCTTATGGAATAAAGATTATGCTAGATAGGCAGACTGACGATGTGAGAGACATCTCTAGAATAGAAATATAAGCTGCAAGCCACAACTCTGGTGGCAACTCTATGGGATGGGACATTAGATACTGTAATAGGTTAAGGCCAGCATTATCTATTTTATTAGTGTTGCCATCCATGTTAATTCCAAGTATCTAACGATGAGCAAAAGAATGTCGTATCGATATGATGTTTGTAATATCGTTAAGAAGAAGGGCTGTCGATGTGGAGTATGGGCTCAGTCTGTGTATAGCTCAAATAGAGACTAATAAAGAAGTGAAATAAAAAAATTATATATACTACTAAAATACATTGAATATGCATTATTGTATGCTAGGATTAATACTGACAACCCTGGCAAATCTAAAAGATGGGACATTAAACCTTTAGGAAAGAGACTTTTGGACAAGGACTAAGCTGCCCATGAAATAGAGATTATGTTTGAAAGGCAGACTGATAATTTAAGCATATATAGTGAATGAATATAAGCTACAAGCGATAACTCTGGTACCAACTCTATAAAGTAGAGTATTGGACATATAGGAAAGGGATTTGCATAATTGGATGCTCATGGGCCACTCTCTACGTGTAATTTACATTTGAATTCAATTTATTATTTTTATTTTTTTTTTATTATATTTTTTATTGAAAAATAGAGATGTATTTTTCAAATTTATAAGCGGAACATCCAATAAAAATATATGTGCCTGTCAATTTTCTCATGCCAAAATTGTTGTTTATAAGGTTCTTTATCTCTCTTATTTTTGCTATTAAGTTTCTTTTTTTTTTTTAATTTATATATATCAAAATCCCTTATGGGTGATTCATTTATTTATATTTTTCGCCTCAAGTACGTGTTTGATTAGAATCTGATTAGCCGCAAACAATCTCGAGCGACCTGCTGACGTCATGCGAGCGAATGCTGTCAACTGGACCGTCACAAGCCACTGACCCACACACAGAACAAGAGTTGCTCTTGGTCACCAAAATGCCGAAGGGCTGAAACTGTGCAAATCTCACACATTTAGCTGACTCAAGCAATCAAACAAGCCACAGCAAGTGCTTCAGCGTATCTGACTAGAGATACCCTGGCCTTAAAATAATTTTTACAGATACTCATTCCATTTTTTTAAGAGTTACATTTGAAAATATAAAAATTCAATGGCGTCGGAATTGTTCTTAAATTATCACCAATTTCAGAAAGATCCAAAGCTTCGATCAAATGAAATAAGCAAGCATTTTTCGAGGTTTGAACCGGCGGTATTTCTCATGTTGGTCCGACGCTAAGCCAACCTGTTCGTTTTTTTTTTTTGACGTTTCATTTTCTATGCAAATCCCCAACGAAAAAAAATATCTCCGAGCACGCTATCGATCCAAAATTAGGCTTCCCAACTATTGCGGAATGATCCACATTCAGACTGTGCAAGCGCATTTATCTATATGTAAATATGCGTTATTTTTATCTAGAGCTAAAATGATATATAATATATTCCTTCATGTCGTCATAACGGTTTGTTGCATGCCTTTTCCATTGGCAACAAAATAGCTCAGAAACTACTTCTATTTTCTGTGTCTGCTTTTTTGTAGAAGTCTCACCATTAAAGCGTCATATTATATGCTTACAGGGTATCCAGTTTGCCAGCATATTAGGTTTCCGAAATGTACTCTTGCCTTTTCTAAATATTATTATAGTAGAAATGGGCTTAGAACTGAGGCGGATGCCTTTCGACTTTAATAACTTTAAGCAGCTACGGTCAATTTAATTTTCATGGCAGATGCACAGCGAAGACAGGACAGGAAGGGACACAGGCCAGGCCAGGACAGCCCAGGCCAGGACAAGCCAGGACAGTCAGCAGTAAGTAAACGGCAAAAGGAGTAAAATATAAACACACAAACACACACACACACATCGACTCACATATCCTGCCAGTCGGGCGACAATTTGTGCAAGCATATGGACTATGAACGCAAGAGAGCGTGTGGGGGTAAATAGGAAAAGGAAACTTGAAAGGAAAACTTGATTATAAAGCGATGACTTCACACATTGCCGAACGGACAAACCGAAGGACACGGGACCTATAATTTTCATGCTGCTGCGCAAAAAGAAGACAAAATAAAACAAGCAAGAGTGCTCCACGCGGCAGTGCCAGGCTAGATGATACCCTCGATCCGCTGCAAACCATTCCAGCTTTCTTCTACAACTGCGGCGCTTGTTTGCCGTTCTTTGTGATACTTTCAGGGCTTAAATATAGCAAGGAAATGTACGAAAATCCGAAAGGCCAAGGTTCTATCACCAAATACGGTCTTCTTACAATTCAGAGCGGGAACGGCGTGCGGTATTCAAGGAGTAAAATATTCGTTATCTTTGTGTACTATATGAGGGTCCACATACCAAGCATCGGTTGTAAGCTTCGAGTAATTCTTGAGAAACATGTCACAAAATCGATATTTATCGATATGAAAATATAGTTATCGAGTTATTAATATTAGGCACTGATATATAGTCTAAATGTAAAGCTGTAGCTTGTATAGTTCCCGAAATCATGCACATAGCTAGCGCGACTCAGCTCATGAATGGCACATACATTTGCACATAAACATTATACCCTCATTTACGCATTTTCAATAGGGTATTAAAAGCGAACATAGATAAAGAAAAGGGATAGCCACAGGACAGCACAGCACAGGACAAGACACGCCGCTTGCTGCAAGGACATTGTGCAAACAGAGGCGTGTGCTCTGCATGGGCGTAGTAATTTAATACTTTTCTAATATGTAGTTGTCTCGAACTGCCGGCTCGTTCTCTATCCCCAACCCCCCTCCCCCTCTTACTATCCATCCATCTCTATGCAGCTGTCTCTTGTCCGTTTGCGTGTGACTTTTCAGAAGAATTTTAATAGAATTGGTAAGCTGAGCGCTCTACTCGTAGTGCTTCGTCTGCTGCCTGTTTAGATGCCTAAAAGTAGGCAGTGAATATTTTTTATTATTTTTGGCTCCTTTAGCCAGCATATGGTGGCGGAAGTGGGTCATCAGAGTTGTTCAGAGTAGCGCTTTATGAATGGTTAAACAAGTGCGGGCCAGAGGCTGGCACAGCAGTCGGGTGAGTCAACAAGCCGCAAAAAGTTGCTATGCTTGGGTTAAGTGCGCTCTGAAGCAGAGTCAATAAAATAATGGCAAATGCAGAGCTACTGGGATAATTTAGCATATGGACTCGATGATTTTGATGGTGTTGAAAAAAAAAAAAAAAACAACAGTAAACATGGTTAAAACTCCCATTACGATTTATGGCCGTTTTAAGCTTGAGTATTCACTTTGAGCGAAACGTTTGCGAACACAGCACAGCGAGGGAAACAAGGGTATTTAGTGCGTAAGACTAAGAGAATAAGAACAAGATTAAAAACATGAATAAAGCAAGAAAATATGAATTACTTTAAACGTTTACGAGTTGCACACAAAGAGATCAGCTAAAGCTCATAGTACACTAACTATAGAAAGAGTGAGAGAGAGTTGGAAAGAGTAAAGAGACAGAGAGAGTGAGAGAGAGAGAGAACAATGGACTTGAAAGATATAAAGGGAAAATAAGTAAACAGTTGAAGAAGCCAATAAAAAATTAACTACTTTAGAGGCATTCAAAAGCATTTACGAAAATATAAAAGCTAAAACTAAAGGAGATAAAGAAAACAAAGAAGTAAGGAATTAGAAAGCAAGTAGAGATAGGTAAGACAAATTTATAGAATATGATAAGAGCCTTTACATTTACGAATGGTACACAAAGAAAAAAGCAAGATAAGGAAGAGGAAAATAAAGTGAAAAAGAAGTAGAAATTACAAATTATATAAAAAGTAAAGACTTCAAAACATTTACGAATGAAATACAAAGAGAGCAAAAGCTCATAAAAAAGTAACTACAGAGAAAGAAATGAAGAAAAGAGCAGGAAAAGTAAGAAAATATATTCTCTTACTAAATAACTTCAGAAGCTAGCGAGCATGAATCCGCGCTTTTTACTGCATTAAAAAACTAATTTCCAAACTGTGTACACCCAAGTAAAACGCCATTAGCTTAATATTTGCACTGCATTTGCAGAAGCAGCAAAAACAGTGTTGTTAAACTCCCCAATGCTTATGCAATAATTAATTTTAACTGCTTTACAGATATAACCCAAATACACAAATACACAACGCCCCTAACACCATGTAAAACCCCAAATAGAAAACTAAAAAATAAAAAAAAAGGGTCGCGACTTTTTTGGAGTGTGGAATATAGAGAAGTAGGGTGCCTGCACAAAGCTTTTAGCATACATATTAGAATAGAGTTTACACGTAAGCGTACTTCATTATTAGCCCGGGCGAGTGTGTCGCATGCACAAACATGACAAACTTCCCCAGAGAGCGAGAAAAATCCTATAGCAGAGCAGAAAGAAGGGGGTATTCACGGAGAGTGAGAGAGAGAAAAAAATAAATACATTAAAATGCCAGCGGGTAAAATGAAGATACAAACAAACGCATTAATACGTGACGCTGAAACATTATTAGAAAATGTGTCTCGACGTCGGTTACTTGCCACAGCACGAAGGGCACTCAGTTACAGGGGGATTGGGATGGTGGGAGGGGGGGGGGGGGGGCTTAGGGCTGAGGAGGGGCTGATTGTTGTACGTGCGTCTATGTTGTGAGGGGGTTGGGCTGGAGGGGAGGGGAGGGGGTACTGCCTCCTGCTGCTGTTGCCTGTGCAATATATTTTAGAATTTTTGCACTTGCAGGCATCGGCTGCTGCTAGTTCCGGGGCTGCGGGGGCTCCAACTCGAGCTTTGGAGTTCAGGTTTTGGGGTTCTCACAGTTTTTGGTTTTGCCAGTCGGTTTTGTAGCTACCAGGCTGGCTGGCTGGCTGGCTGGCTGGCTGGCTGGCTGGCTGGCTTTTCCCGCTGTCATGTCTGCGCGTACTTTTAATATGAATTTAGTCCTTTAAGTCCTGACTGTCTGCTCGAGAGTTGCGCCGGTTTCTGCTGGGTTCACCATTCTTGGGGCAGCTTTGTTGCACTTGGCGGTTTTTGGTGCACGTTTGTTCAATATGTCAATATTACATGGCGTTGGCCATTCCTGAGTGGCATTACTTTACGCTGTGCGTCCTTCGTGCGCAGCGCAGATCCTGCTTGTAAGTGACTTAATCAAATAACTTTGCATTGCCACCAACACTCTTCTATTGCCTGACCCCCTTAACCCCCCCCCCCCCCCCTCCTGCACCACTCTCTTCGCTGTACTTTGCTTTGGTTTTTCTGCTTGCACTTTTCCCATTTTCCTTACGGCGTGTTTTGTGCGCCATTAAACATCGACTTTATTTTTGCTTTTCTCTCTCATTTTTCTTTCATTTTTTTTTTTTTTTTGGCAAATTGTCACTTTGTGCTACTTGTTTTTGTTGCTGGCAAATGACACGTAGCACCCGACATGACATTAACTAGAACTCAAGATCGTGAGTGTAAGCTGAAGATGAAGATTTTTCTTGGGTTTGCCAATAAACCCATTAGCGACTCCTTTACTTTAAATGGAGATTGAAAAAGTACTTTCTTAATGTTGCTGCTTGAAAACGTTTACGAATGTGATGCAAAGCAGAAGAGAACAAATTAACTGTGCTTGAGGTATAAGTAAACATAAAAGAGGGGAAAAGAAATATGGCGATAGAGAGTGTGAGAAGAAAATGAGAGTAACAGAGATGTGGGAGAGTAATTGGGTAATAGATAAAGGATGGAGAGAGAGATAGAGATAAGAGAAGCGAACGTGAAGAGTGACGCATGAGATTGAGAGCGAGAAAGAGAGACAAAGAAAGACAGAAGAGAGAAGATAGAGATCTCATAGAGAGAGAGAGAGATACTATATATGTATATATATATAAATATGAAATATATATAGACAGATATATAAAGAGAGAAACAAAAATAGAGAAAGAAAAAGCAAGAGAGAAAATTAGAAAGAGCTATCGAGAGAGAGAGAGAGAGAAGAATATGGAGAAAGAAAAAGCTCGTGAGAGAGTGTGTGAGAGGAAGAGAGTGTGCGAGAGGAAGATAAACAGAAAGAGGCAGAGAGTGATTAAGAATTAAAGAGAGAATGTTAGAGATCTGAAAGAGAGACGAGACAGTATGAGAACAAGAGAACGTGTAAGAGAAAAGGGGGTGACTATTCGTTTGAAAGAGAAGGAGAGTGTATCGAGTTTCCAGCTGGGGATTTAACTCATATTAAATATTTCCACATCTTGTAATTCTATTTTACACAAATTACACGAACAATTAAAAAGATTTTGGAGCCACATTTAAATGCCAGTATCAGCACGTTGCACAAAGTCTACTCAAAGGATTTTGCGTGCGCTTCAGCGAAAAAGTGTTGCGCATTAATTCACTTTATGCTGTCAGAAATTCACTTTACAACACTATGCGAATTACCTGCCAACACAGACAGAAACAACAACAACAACAACAACAAAAACAATCTAAACTGTACAACGTGGAAAAATTCATCAAGCGCAAAATAACATTGCATACTTTATGGCGCATTATGAAAACACACGCGCCAAGTGTGTAGGGGAGGGGTGTGTAACCAGGGGGGTGTGCTAGGTTGAGGGAGGGGTTTAAAGTGTAAAGGATTGGAGGAAGAGGGGGGTGGTGGTGGTGGTTTAGTTGAATGCAATGCGCAAAGAAATTTGCGCCACATTTGCACAAAAACGTTTTAGAAATTGTGCGCAACATGAAAAGCGCCAGCGCCCCCACCACCCCTTTCAGTTTACCCTTCTCCTCTCTAGACGTCAACTGACTGATAAACACACACACACACACACACACACACACACACACACACTAGAAACTATTAAAAACATGCAAAATATGAGCTGGCAGTTAACCCGGCAGTCAGTGTGACCCAACATTTATGCAGATAGCGCGAATGCTCATGATGATGATGATGATGATAATGAACAGCATGATGATGTTAATGAGAATGAGGATGACGCAGCTGATGAAGGGTATGTCTTCCAGGCAGAAGTAGTGTGCGACTCATAGACATACACTTGAAGAAAACAACAGTAGATCGACCCTAATCAGTTTATATCTAATGCAAATGTTTAACTTCTTAAACAAACTTAACAGCTGCTAAAATATATTTATCATATATATATATGTATACTTATATATATTTCAGCAATTATTCATTTCATGGTGTTGTACATATATAGTTAATTTTTATAAACTATTTTGTCTAGTGTATTTCGCTGACAGGGACAGGACTCTCGTGCAGCGCAACAATTCTGGCGCCTGTCTGACGAGGCTGACGTCAAGCGCGTGCCCCCTGCCACGCCCCACAACCCCCACCTACTCACGGACAGGCTCTTGTTGAATATTTTGCCATATGGCAGCGTAATGATAATAAACTCCAAAAGATAAACTCGCATACAACAGCGACCGCAGCAGGAAGAGAGGAGGGAGAGCAGGGGAGCCGGCGCAACAGGCAGGCAACGCGCAGGGGGATACGGTTACGCTCACGGTTTAAGGGTTCGAGGCAGGGGCCACAAGTGTCGTCACTTTGCCGGCATCGGACGAGACGCCGACGTCAGAAGCTGTCATCTTGTCTTATCTGCAACAGGGCCAGGAGCTGCGTCATCCAAAGAGCCAACGGGGAACATATTCCCGCACTGAGCGACAGAGCTAGTTATTTTCTTTCAATTTGCAGACTGTTGCAGTTGAACGGATGGAGATGCAGCCAGAGGAGCAGCAGCTGCCAAGCGGGGCAAACAGAGTGAATAGAGAGGCGAGAGGGGGAGAGAGAGCGGAGGCAACTGCGACTGACGGTTGCGAAAACGATTTCAAATTGTTGCAGTCCAATTTTATTAGGGGTCAAGAAGGTTGTTAAATATGTAATATAATTAAGAACTATCTAGAATATACGAACATTAAATGACCTTTTTTTTTTTAAGTATTATCCTTTCGGTTGAATTCAGCCAAGTCAATAAGCACCGTCTCTTACTACAATTTTTAATAGCGCTGCAGAAAATGGCTTTAGATAAAATATAATGCAGAAAAATCAAGAAGAAAATATATATATATGCGAATATTAATACCCTTTCACTTGAAATAAACTCCATTAACTATTTCTCTTAATTTTTTAATATAGAAAAAAATGTCTTCAACCAAGTTCATTTTTACAGCTATATAAAGTTGAGAAAGTTGTTTAGGACGATATAAAAAGAAGAATAGCTAGGAAATAGTGTATACGAATTTAAGTACACTTTCATATATAATTAATGCAAATTATCCACAGATTTTCCTATTATCTCTACTAGAGGTCAAGAAAATTGATTATTCAAATATGAAGTATGATAAGAAAATAATGAACCTGGGAAGGATGTTAACAAAGATAAAGATAAATATCATTATAAAATTGTGTTTTCTGCATTTTCTCGAGGAAATCCTAACTTTCTTTTCTTCTACATTCTGGAATACATTTAAAGCTATTTATAACTTTACGCTAATGTTTTTTACTTATAGGAGTACAAAACATATCTATCCAGCTATCTTGAGTCATTTGTGATATTTCGATTTTCTCAATATGAGCAGATCTTAACTTTATCTTTTTATTTATCTTGGTTTCGACCCTCTGTGATAAATTGATACCTCGATTTTCTTTATAACATGAGAAAATCCCAGCTTTGTCTTTGCTTTCCTACTTTGGGATAAGACTTAAGCAACTCAAGATGAAACTTGTTCTTGATTTCCATATATATAAATTACCAAATCCGTTTCCTTGACTCATACATGTTTCTTTTCATTACAGATGCCAGAAAGTTACCTCCCCGCACCAAATATCATACCCCTTTTCCACATAAGTATGTCCCCGCTAACTAGCCGCAAATTAAATTAAAAATGTGTCGCACAATCTCATTGCCATTTTTAAGCCGAATTATCCCTGCTCTCAGTAGGTGGTTACACACACACACACACACACGCACACTCCCTTGACTCCATCCATACTACCCTCTTCCAGCCCTGTCTTCGCCCTGTTGCCCCTTCTGATTTCTTGGCCAAATCTAATGCCACGCCCAGCTTCGATAGCCTGGCAGCAAATTAAGCGCAAGGCTGACGCTGACGTCGTCGCTTTTTGCCAACCTCCGCCACTCTTCCTCCCGCCCCCGGCTTCCTGCTCCCGCTCCAGTGCATACCCCCAGGCGTTATATGTAATTGCATTTTTTAGTTTTAATGAAGCGTACAGAACCCGGAACGGAACGGAATGGAATGGAACAGCGAGCTGTACAGCACACTGCGAATGTAATTAATTTGTAACGTCTGATGACCAGCTTAATGGAAAAACACAGCACAGCAGCAGCAGCAGCAAGGGCCGAAGGGGGGCGGGTTTGAGTTTTGGGCAATGTCTTTCATTTGTTCGCCCGCTGCGTGCAGCTGACAGCGTGACAAAGTGACTAACCGACTCTCCGACTGCAGCGACTGGCAGCTGAGATTTGCTTTTAATAGTTTTATAATTGTATTTGATATGATTAAGCAGAAAGCAAAAAGAGTATATACCCTTTTGGGGTAGTCTCTGCACTCCTAACGCTGGGCGACTCGAAATAGTGTTAAATTGTGAAAAAAAACTGGGACACTTTACTACATTATTTTATGTTAATTAAATACATTTAGAGTTAGACTTATAGAACAAGTTAGCAGCACCAAAAAAGAAGAAGTGAAATTGGCTGCACAGAATTATCTAAGAAGTTACATTTTGTATCTAGCACAAGAAAATTCGAGTTGAATGTTGATTTTTATTACTTTTTATAACAAGTTGGCGGCACTAAAATAGCACCAAACGAAATGAACCGATTGGGAAATTTTTAAACAGTTGACAGGGTTTTTATTTTGAAATGGCAGCACTTTTCCAAAAAAAAGTAGGCAGCACCAAAACAGCACACTTGCAAAATGCAACGCCAAAGCAATTTTTTTAAAAAGTGATTCGATTAAGACTATAAAAATGGTAGCATCAAAAGATTTTACAACTAAGCTGTTTATTTAAGAAAGTTGGCTGCACCAAACAAATGACAGTATAGGCAGCACCAAAAAGAAAAGCTTTTGGCATCAATCTCTTGGAGTGTTCCTGTTAACAGGCATGCAGAACTAGAATAACAAGTTTGTCATCAAGTTGGCAGCACTTGACCCATGTAGAAGCTGGAGATTAACAGCGAATTGTTTCTAATTACGTATTAATATGTACTTGCTTTCATTGCATATAGAAGCCTATGCAAGTTCTGTACTAAATTAATAATATACTGTAAGAAGTAACTAATTCACAACTAATTCTCTATGCAAGTGCAGACCTAGGCACTTGCTTCAACTTTAATTACAAAACTCTCCGGTAATCCAGTTGGAAAACCAACCAGAGACCAACAAAAAAGAGAGGAGACGAAGAGAACTCAAACTAAGGTCAACATCATCAAAGTTGCAAAAACGGAGAAGAGTGAGCAAAATTTTGTGATTGTGATTGTGACAGTGGATGCGACTGCGAATGCTGTCTGCCCAGGTCGCCTATTTCCTGTCTGCTTTTGGGTAACACACACCAAACACACACAGACACACCCACGCACACACACCAAACACACAGAGACAGCACACACATGTCTAACAATTTGTAAAAACAACACTCGACTTGAACTTTAAGTAAACAAGTAGCGAAAACTACATAAATGAGTTTGCTAAAAACTCACAAACACACACGCCAAAAAAAAAAAAAAAAAAAAACGGAGAGAAAAAATCCAAAAAGCCGCCGCCGCCGACTCAGTGTGAATGACACAGCACAGAGAAGTTGTCAAGGGGGTGCCTGAAGGGGGTTCCCCAAAGGTTCCATGTCCAGACACATTCACGTTCTCACACTAAAGTGTGCTGGACATGATGAGCGAAGGGCAGCGCACACTGGATTCTACTTTTATGCGGTGACACTTGTGGACCCTAGTCTCCTCTTCTGCTCCTCCTTGGCCCACAGCCATGCGCTAGCCACGCTCATGATATCAAAAAAACTTTGCCGACAAACGGCACTGGCAAAAAAAAAAAAAAAAAAAAAAAAAATGTTAAAACAAATAAAAGGTACATAGAAAAAAGAGAGCAGTGATGAGGTGTGAAAAATAGCATGAGACTGTGTGACCAGAGTAATGTGTGTATCGAGGTGACAAATCAAGAGCTGATGAGAATTGACTCGCCACGAAACTGGTTTTTAGCCTCTTCAGGCTCCAATTATTTGCGAGCATTTTCACGCCATAATTTGATTGATGTGCTGAATAATTACAAATGCTGCCTATAAATATCTTCTCTCCACAGTCTTTAGTCGCACTTGTTATCAAAGATCTAACGCGGCTTCATTCGCAGTCATTATTCAGGAATTAACATAAAAGAACAGCAAGGGGGTAAGACCCTGGGTTTGATGAACATTTCGTATACTCTTTGCAATTCCAATGTTTCCGCTTGGCGAAAAGTCTTGAAGCCGTATAATAATGTGTTTTTCTCAATTTATTTCTACCTAGCTGATATATAAATTAGTGTTTTATTTCCACTCTGTTCCGTTTTGCTAACATATTTGTTTCGCATTTCATTTGTTCCACAACAATTTGATGTGATAATTGTTTATCTCTTATTTTATTTTACCGTATTTCAACAAAATAGCTTTTTTATATTCCACAGTCATAGAACGTGTTTCATTTCCCTTGAGTGCACCCAATTTTCATTTCATTTCAAGACAAAACCTTTTTTGTAACGTTCCAAAATCAATTATCAATTGGAATCAGCTTGTTTCAATTCCATGTTGTTCCAAGATAACAAATCGTGCACAGAAATGCATTTATTTTATATGTTTTTCCATTTTATAACTCTGTCCTTCAGTAAAACCTAGAAAAACTTGTCACTCTTAAAACTTAACTGAAAGTCTTTACCAATTCCATGGACCCTCTTTTGAATAACCAGTGTATAAGTAAATAAATATTCTTGCCTCATTACGATATCGCTTGAAACTCATCTAATGTGACTTTTGTCCACGCCGCAAGGCGCAACCGAGTGGAAAATGTGCGACGACGTTGACAACTCATGAGCGTCAAATTTGATCAAACCGACGCGACAGCCGAGGGGCCATAATGGGTTAACATTTAAGCGTCGCGCCAATGTCTGGTTTTGTTCGGGTTAGTTTGTTGAATGCAAATTTGCACGTGTTTTGTGGAAATGCCTCGGAAATAATGTCGACGTCTATTAGGAACATGGCGCGTTAATGGGGCAATCATTGAACGGCAACTGCGAACAGAAATGCAAAAATGCAAAGCACAATCCAAGTCGAGAGATTGTGAGATGAAAATGAGGAGGAAAAACGAGTTGAAAAGAATTGGAAATTAATAAAGTGATAAACATATACATGGTCGAAGAATGTGGAGAAGAAAACCGTCAACATTTTTTGAGGTGACAGACTTGTTTAATTGTGGAATATTACGAAAATGTTGAGGAGAAACGCCTGAAAACTCCCTAAAATAAGAGACTACGAATTTTAATTTTATTATAAAAGAATCTTAAATTTGTAAGGAATATATCATTCAAGTATTATAAAAGTAGCTCAGAATGTTGAGAAAA